>NC_061795.1:46950879-47250879 GCF_021462225.1 Girardinichthys multiradiatus | reverse complement strand
TTCAGTCCCCACCACAATTTGAAATAGTTATTTTCAGTGTACGTTTTATGTTTAGAGGATGCTTCAGGTTTGTGAAATTTAAATAAGAGGATCCAAGTACAAAAATTATTAAACTTTTCTAAACTTTACAGCATCCCCAAGCAAAGGGAAATACTCAACTCAGGATTTTATTTATGCTTTGTCTTAGAAGCACGACCCAAATGGCTTTACAAGACAAGGTATAAACATAGAAAAGAAAAGGAAGAGCATTCTAAAATCACTAGTTTGCAAATGGTTGTTGAATCAAACATATGCTCTTTAAAAAGGCAAGATTTAGGCTTAGTAAAAAAAAAAACATGTTGGAGCTGGTTCCCCAGCAGACAACAAATTCCATTAAAACATGTCGAAAAATTATGCGGATGAGCTCACATCTGTCACATACAGTTTATACAGCAATTTTGCACCATAGCTAAAGGACGGATGTGACTCAGATAACGCGGTAATGACCTATTAATGATATTAATCCCTTGGTACACTATGGTGTCAGCATTAATGATCATCATTTTCCTTTAAGTCTGTCATATTAGACTGGATTTTTCTGACCCACATGCAGAACCACACTGAGACAATTCAAAGTTTTCTTAAAAATGTATTTACACCGTGAGGAAAAAAATCACTGGGGAACGGGAAGCAGGGATCTGGTCCTCTGTGAAGGAGAGTTAGTAGAGCTCTCAGGGAAGGTTGATCAGAAGTGTTTATTGGGAAAAGTGGTAGCATATGGTGCGGATGTGTGGGAAACAGCTCTGAGGTGGAGTAGCAATGCTGGTGGTGAGCTTTGTTGGAGGGATTGGTCCAGGGGCATGTCTGGTTTTGCGAGTCCATAGGTGCGTCAGACAGCGGGCAGGCCGGCCGGAGCGACTAGGTGCTGCGGACGACGGCTGGTGGGTAGTTTGTCTAATATGAACACAGTCATTAGAGAGTTGGCAGGAGAAATTTGGGATTCAGTCAGCTTCTAGACCTGGAGGGTAGTAGCAGAGGAGGCAAGCTTTGGTGGGCAGAGATCAAAAGAGTACCGTATCTAAGTTCACAAAGAGTTACAAACCTGGAACTGGGGATTCAGAGGCTTGACTTTACCACTAACGTGTACACCATCAGGTGAAGAATGCTCGTCCAGCAACTCCTTTTAAACGCTACAGCCGAAGATTGTTTGGAGATGTGCGGCTTTCAGCTGTGCACCACGCCCACTATCAGATCTCTTCAGGAGAGGATCACACACACACACACACACACACACACACACACACATCGTGACAAAGTCAAACTGGTGTCCTAACCTACATTTTGAAAAAATTAACTAACATTTATCTGACCACTTGGGGACGGTCATAAAACATTGAAATGTAATTTCTAGGCAATACGTTGATTCTCAAATATGAATAAATCCATAAAATGAGGTGGTAACATCCCACTAAAAGTAAGCAAGCAGTCTTAACACAACATAAAACTAAATTCCACACCCTTGATCCCAATGCCCATGCACTATTTAGATAGGGAATGCTTTAAAAGTAAAACACATACTTCAGTGATGTAATAGGACTTAATGTTCCACAAAAATCTGCTTAATTTTCTTGTGTTGAAACCCACATAATACATTTTCTGACTTACATCACAAGATAGTAAACAACGTGACAGCAGCTTAACTTGTGGAGCATTGGCCAGCATGATCTTAATGACATGATAAAACAGTGCCTTTTATGAATATATATGTAATAAGCATTAGTCTACATTACAAGTAGTCAATGTAGGGAGGACTGATGTAATCATTTTAGGAGGTACCTGTTAAAACTTTGATTGCAGCAGGTACTTGTACTCATTGTCTTCCGCTTCATCCGGGACCGGGTCATGGGGGAAGCGGACTCAGTAGAGACACCCAGACGTCCCTCTCCCCAGACACCTCCTCCAGCTCCTCTGGGGGGAGCCCAAGGCGTTCCCAGGCCAGCCAAGAGACACAGTCCCTCTAGCGTGTCCTGGGCTGTCCCCTGGGCCTCCTCCTGTTGGGACACACCTGGAACATCTCCCGAGGGAGGCGTCCAGGAGGCATCCGATGCCCAAGCCGCCTCAACTGGCTCCTCTTGATGTGGAGGAGCAGCAGCTCTGCTCTGAGTTCCTCCCGGATGGCCGAGCTCCTCACCCTATCTCTAAGGGAGTGCCCGGCCACCCTATGGATGAAGCTCATTTCAGCCGCTTGTATCCGGGATCTCGTTCTTTCGGTCATGACCCAAAGTTCATGGCCATAGGTGAGGGTAGGAACGTAGACCGACCGGTAAATTGAGAGCTTCGCTTTTCGGCTCAGCTCTCTCTTCACCACAACGGAACGGCACAGCGTCCCCATTACTGCAGCAGCACCGATCCGTCTGTCGATCTACTTCTCTTTTCTCCCCTCACTTGTGAAAAAGACCCCGAGATATTTGAACTCCTCCACTTGAGGCAGGAACTCCCCTCCAACCAGAAGAGGACAAGCTACCCTTTTCCGGTTGAGAACCATGGCCTTGATGGAGGTGATCTTCATCCCAGTCGCTTCATACTTGGGTGCGAACTGCCCTAATGCATGCTGGGTCTTGGCTAGAGAGGGCCGGCAGGACCACGAAATCTGCAAAAAGAAGAGAAGAAATCGACTGGTCCCCAAACCAGACCCCCTCCGGCCCTTGGCTGCGCCTAAGAATCCTGTCCATAAAAGTTATGAACAGGACCGGTGACAAAGGGCAGCCCTGGCGGAGTCCAACATGCATGGGGAACAGGTCCGACTTTGTGCTGGCAATGCGGACCAAACTCCTGTTCCACTTGTGAAGAGACTGGATGGCCCTTAATAAAGGCCCCCGACTCTGTACTTCTGGAGCACCCCCCACAGGGCATCACGAGGGACACAGTCGAATGCCTTCTCCAGGTCCACAAAACACATGTGGACCGGTTGGGCAAACTCCCATTAACCCTCGAGTACCCTGTAGAGGGTATAGAGCTGGTCCAGTGTTCCACAGCCAGGATGAAAACCACACTGCTCCTCCTGAAGCCGAGGTTCGGCTATCGGTTGGACTCTCCTCTCCAATACCCTGGCGTAGGCCTTACCAGGGAGGCTGAGGAGTGTGATCCCCCTGTAGTTGGAACACACCCTCCAGTCACCCTTCTTATGAAGTGGGACCACCACCCCGGTCTGCCACGCAAAGTTGAAGAGGCTTGTCAACCATGACAGCCCCATCACATCCAGACACTTGAGGTACTCAGGGCAAAATGGCAATGCAAATTTTCTGCCTAGATGTGACAAACACATGTACTGTTTATTTATACCCTTGTCATAATATTGTGTATCTTCCTTGCCTTTCAGTGCCTTACAAAATGTGTGGCTTTAAGTAAATAATGTTCCAACAACTCTTTTCTAGGAATCTGATACTGTAATATATTCACTTTCATGTCCAGCCAAGTCAGACTGCTGGGGCTTTGGACACACTGGAAAGATATGTGGCATTGCAGCTTAAAAACAGCTTGTTAGGAGCACATAGGCATTACTACTACTGAATTTAAACAAGTGCTACTCAAATGATGCAGTAATGACCTAATAATAATGTTAACTAATCAGATGACAGATGCAGAGGATGCATTTTGTGCATAAGGGACATATTTGTACATATCAGATCTGCGCTTCTTTTCTTCATGTTTACAACCACCTAAACCACTGTTTTACTTACTCCAACATGTGTGACAAGATAAGAAACAAGTTTGAGATAGGACATTCCTGATTTTATATATACAGTATCCTGTAGAAAATGAATGTTGCCCTAGAGACTTGTTTAAAGTGCGCGTTAACCATAAATCCAGATTAAAGAAGACTCAGATGTTTATTGCTGTAGCATTGGAGGCCAAAGTCATGTCATCCAGAATACAAAAGTACATTTTCATGGTAGTTCTCAAAGGTTTTAGGGCTAAATATAATTACCACAGTTTTGCCTGGGATCTGACACAAACTTGGTCAATACATGGAATACATGGAATAAAATACAATTGTTTAAGTGCTTAATGTGAATTTTAAATAATGTGAATTAGTTGTTAAAGTAAACAGTCAGTAGTGTTCACCTAAATGGGAGTTTTACAGGAAACTGTTCCCTAATGAGAGGTTTTATTCTTCCCATATAATCCAGGGCCCTATCCCTTCATCCCACCTGTTTGTCCTGCTGGAGTTTCGCCAGCTCAACCTCCTGTCCTCCCCTCTTTCCCTGTCTGAGCTGCTGTTTCACCACTACCTCCCACCTAATTGGGACAATGATGCAAAGGTACCTTGATATAAAACTCAAATAACATTTAAGAAAACATACTGCTATTAATTGCTAGGGTTGACTCATAAATAGCAGATTGTACAACAGATGCTTGAGTCGACAAACCAGTAAACTTTATAAGTTTTTAATAAATATCTAATAAAATTAGTTTTTCTCTTATCTTTGTTGGAGCAGCAAGCCATTGTGGACTACCTCCTTTCCAATCCAGAGCAGAGCTGTTGGGTGCTGGATGGCTATGATGAGTTTCAGGAAAAACTAAAGAGACAGAACGTTCGGAATGAGCTGTTGGACATAGAAAAGCCTCTGCCTGTCGCAGACCTCATCTCTGGGTTGTTGAACCGTCGACTTCTTGCAGGAAGCACCGTGTTGGTCACATGTCGCCTACGCGATGTTATAGATTTGGACGGTTTGTCGGACAAAGTGGGGCAGTTGCTGTCGTGGGACCACCATGAAATCAAGGAGTATGTCAACAGCTTCTTTGGTGTAAAAGGTAATCTTTATTTTTTTCATTCTAATGAAGTTGTGGTGGCATTGAACAGCTGACGAGTGAGCTGACTGTGAGCACAGTCTACAGCAACGTAAGAATCAAAAACAGGACAGAAAACTGCAGTAACCTCACTGATCAGGCTATTCCTGGAGGGAAGACATTTTAAGGTCCTGGCTGCTGACTACAATAAGGAATCAGCGACTGTAGTCTCCCCATCGCAGTCGTAATGTTTTGATCACCAGCAGATTTTTTAAGAAGTTTGGTTTAAATGCAGAGACAAAATATCAACAAAAAAATCAGAAAAACTGCATTGCATAAAAGTTGACCATGAATTTTCAAGTGTTTGCTTCCTACAACACAGGAATAATTCTGTCTCACATAGATTAGTTATGTGACAATGTTGCACACAAATCAATCAGCTTATCATTTACAGATACCCATGACCCCTGACCTAACTTCTTACAAAGCACACCAATCCACAGTAACAATTTACTGAAGTCCAACCTCTCTATTGTCATGAACAGTCCAAAGACCCCATGGATATTAGGGACAGAATCATAGATCTGCACAAGGCTGGACTGGGCTCCAGGAACATCAGCTAGAAGCTTGGTGTGAAGGTGATGGCTGCTTATTAGGTAATTGTCATGGTCTGTGGCTGTAGAGGACTAAAATGCAGACCTCACTGGGGAGCAGCATGATGAGAGCAAACTTCTTTAATCAAGGTTTCTTAAAGCTTTACATGAATAGATTCCAAACTTACATGAGTTCTCCCATGAGGAAACATAAAGCCAGCAGAAAACACAAGAGGGTAGTGAATGGGAGGAACCAACGGAGAATAATTAGAACAACCAGGTAGATAAGCAGGGAGAGGAGGAGAGTAGACCAATGAGAGGAAGCTAAGGTAATCAGAGGAGACGTGGGAACAGGTGCGGGAACTGGCTGCGGAGACTGAGGGAATAAATGGTTACTATGGTGACCAATGGTGATCTAAAGATAAAACACTAACGCACAAGGAGGAGCAGGGAAGCGAAAACCAAATACACCCAACAATCTAAAACACCACCAACAACGTAAAGGGAAATAACCAATTATTACAACTGCCAGAGAGGAACTAAACACATAGAACTAAACAAACATAAGGAATCAGGGAGGACAAATAATCTAAAGGGAAACAAACCTCTGGGTAAATAATAACTGAAGGGGATCTAAGGACAAGGGGAGGAACAGGAAAAAGAAACTAATAAACTAGAAGAATGCAGTAAGAACAAATAACCTAACAGTACACAAGCAAAGAAACACTAAGCGAGAAACTAAACTAGAAAACCCAAAAAAGCAAAGAGAACTGTACTAATAATAATAATAATAACAACCAGAGGAGAAAACCATTCTAAGTAATACATAAATGAGAAAGCAACCACCAAGGGAACTATGGGCAAAGGGAGAAAGAACTACTAAAACTAGGAGGCAGGAGAGAGAGCAAAACTAACATCAGGATAACAGAAGGAATAAACAAATATACCTACTAAACCCAAAGAAATAGAAACATCTAGCTGAAAAAGTAAACAAACACAAAACCACAACAAAGTCCAAAATGGCAGATGCTGACAGTAATGGGAGAAAATAAAATATACATCAGTTGGCCTCAGTCTGGAGCTCCATGCAAGGTCTTGATTCATTGGCTGAGAATGATAATGACAGCGTTTAAGCATCAGCACCCATGGGAGGAGCTTGGTGATGATGAATGATCTGAAAGCAGCTGGACCACAGTTTCCAGGAGCACCATTGGTGATTCATAGAAAGCTTGGGAGGAAGTGCTGTGAGACCAAAATCGAGCTCTTTGCATCAACTCAACCCATCGTGTTTGCAGGAAGGGAAATACTGAGTATGACCTGAAGAACACCAATTCCACTGATAGCAACATAGGTGGAAACATTTACTGTAAAATCTTGAATTAGAACACTAAAGATAGCGTAACAATAAGTCAAGACACACTGACAAGACAACAACAGACATGCAAATGGAAATTTCTGGAGTGGCCTAGTCAGTCTGCAGATCTAAATCATATAGAAAATCTGTTGATGGAGCTGAAGCTTTGAGTTGTCAAGAAGCAGCCAAAACACACAAAGGATTTAGAGAGTTTCGGTTGAGAAGGAAAATGATGAAATTACAAGATCATTCTGGCTCAAAGCATATCTCCCTAACCTTTATCTGATTTTTACTACACCAGTCCAGCTGTTTCTACACTAAAATCGGCAGGAGTTCTTAGTTTTATTGCATTTAAGAAACATTCAGATATGTTATTTGTTGTGCTGATCATTGATCAAAGCTGACCAAGGGAAAATATCTGCCAACCTTCACTACTACGGGTCCGCAGCTTTTTTACAGATGGTGGCTTAAATCAGTTTAATATTTTTGGAAATGTTCCTGCTGAAGTAGACCAAATAGGATTTAGCAAGTGGGAACACATGTAGTACTTTAAACATTACTGCTCCTTAACTTGTCAGTTTCTCAATTCCAATGTTCATGGATCAGATGGAAATCTTGGAGCAGATGCAGCAGACGTTCTTTTCTCCAGTCGACATCTCCTTGCCATGTCCACCCTCCCTGCCCTCTGCAACATCTGTTGCATCTTTCTGCAACATTTACTGCACCAACGCAGAGATACAGAAGAAAACAAGATGCTGGAAAAAAACGGAGCTGAAGCAACAAAAAAAGATCTAGAAATAGGAGAGAGTCAACCACAAAGATCACTATCAAGCACATTAACACAAATCCCTGCAACCCAGACTCAGATCTACCTCACTGCTGTTGCTGCATTTCTTAGCCAACACCCTCACCAAAGAGGAGGAAATGACAGGCCAGAGACCTCAGGATTTCCTCAGAGGTAAGTATTAGAAAGCTCAGCCGCTAAAATAAAACTTAGGATGTTGAGTTAAATTATTATATAAAACTACACTTAGTCTATATAATTCTGATGGTAAATGAAATACAAATGAACATATTTGTTCCACGTTTTGTTTTTCAGTACTGAGTTTGCATGGAGTGCTCTGCATTCGGCTGAGCTGTGTGAGCTCAGTTGGCTAGCATGGAGAGGTTTGGAGGAGAGCAAGATAATCTTTTTGGAAGAAGACATTCCTCAGCATATTTTAGAGTTATCAGTCAAGACAGGACTCTTCTCACAGGTCAGACATGGTTGCACTTACCTATGTTTTACCATATTTTCAATGCAAAAAGTAAAACTCATAGACTCATTTCACAGAGAGTGATATATTTTAAGTGTTTGTTATTCATTTTGATGATTCTGGCTTCAGGATAATAAAAACCCAAAATTAAATTTCTTAGAAAATTTGAATATTGCATCATCCCAATAAAACAAATTTATAATGCAGCAATGTGGGCCTGTGGCTCTGTTGATATGTTCAGGAAGCACAGGTTGCTTTGGTAGAGGGAATTTTGTTGACCAGTTAGATAGGTGTAGCTCATGTCCTGGATCCAGCTGTGTTTGATGGCTCTTTAAAGTCCGACTCCAGTCACAGTCCACACCTTGAGAAGCTCCCCAATCCTCTGAAGGCTTCTGTTATCCCTGATGCTTTTGCAGCATTTCCTACCACACTTTTTCCTTCCTCTGTACTTTCCTTTTCCTTAATCCATATTATGCTTTAAAGACTCTTTTCTCGTTAGTTTTGTCATTACATCTTATTTGCCTTGTGATTGTTGATGCTACTTTTTTGGCTGGTGGTCAGAATTAGTTACAGGAAGTGGATGAGCTTGTAAGAGCAAAATAATGACCAATAAGGGAAATTAACAGTTGTAGTTACAGTAATTATGTTATTATTTTAAAACCTTAAAATTAGCTTAGTAAGCTAGTGTTTATTTTGTTACAGAGGTTATCTTCAGCATGTCATAAATTATTTACTTTAAAATGCTTTTTGACTCCAGTGTCGTGGCTTGAGATCATTCACCAACATTAGACCCCACATTTTTGTGGCTCTGTAAATAAAACGGTGTTTGGTCTTCCTGCCAGGTGGAGTTCAGACATCCTGATGGATTTCTCGTCAACGCTTACTGCTTCGTTCATCTCACAGTGCAGGAGTTTTTGGCTGCACTCAGGATCATGACAAGCAGTGATGTTAGTGATGCACACCTGAAGAAGAGGTAAGGAACTAAAAGTTAATTCCATGTTGGACCTGCTCAGATCTTCGTTCTGATAGAGATACTGAAAAACATTTTTTTTTTGGTGTTAATTTTAGCTGTGCATTAGTGGTGGATATCTTGACTATCTGGGATGTACACTAAATGTTTTTGAAGGCTTACATTTCTACGCTTCTTTTACATCCCTACTTCCTCTTTGTGCTGCACAGTCACTACTTGGAACCCAACTATACGACATACAATCCTTCTCTGCTCAGTTTGGTGCAGTTCGTGAACAGCAACCAAATGAAAATTCTGCCTCCCAATGTGGCAAATATGATATTTTCACAAAAACAAAGTTAGGATTTAATATTTCAGTGTTTTGAAGAATTTGAGCAGAGTTCTTGGGATGTAAAATATGTTCCTGCAGAGATATTGTAAAGCAGCAGGTGCTCTTCATACATTTTAAAAAAGTTCTGTCACACACATTAAGGAATAATTCATTAAGTAGGCTGCAAGTAACAATTGCTTCCTGATGCAAAACTGTTGTTACTTACTCTGGTTCAGAAAAGAGAGTGTGTGTTTTTCCAATACATCAGCCATGTCTTCGACCCACTGACCTCCTTACCTTTAGCTTTGTGTTACAAGTTTTGCAGAAGGATAAGAAACATGAAGATGCTTAAAGTAGATTAAAAAGTGTAAACCTGTTACTGTCGAAAATTGATTAGATGTGTACCTCTGTTAAAATCAAAGTTAAAAAGTTGCTACCATCTGTTTGCTCCCTCAGATTCAGTCTGAAAACCCGCTGGACGACTAAATCTGACCAGAAAACGGTGTTCACTGATTCCCTCTACCTGTACGTATGCGGTCTGGCTTCGTCAGACTGCATTCCAGCTCTGGTTCTTGTAGCCAAGGCAGCGGGTTTAAAAGGAGCCCAAAATTGGGTCGAGAAACGCCAATCCCTCGTACTAAATTTAATGAAAGCTCTGTGTCACAGCGCCACTCTGACTGGACCAAAGGTGGTTTAAAAAAAATCTAAACCTAATTTACAAGATTCAAATTTTCATTATTTATCCTGAACTTCTGTTCTTGTGCCTTGACAGATTTTGCAGCTTTGTCACTGTGTTCAGGAAAGCCAGAACCGACAACTGGCTCAGCAGGTTGTAAGCGTGCGACCCATCCTGGAGCTGCGAAACATCTGGCTGGTACCCAGTGATATCGATGCTCTGGCATTTGTGGTCAATTCAGCTGTTGACAATGCTGTTGGTTTGGACTTCGGTGCCTGTTCGATGGAGCTTGAGTGTTTAGATGCCCTGTCCAGGTGTCAGTACATTCATCACCTCAGGTGGGTTCACAAACACATGAACAGAATTACAGCTCCATTCAGTTCTCAAAGATTAAAACTAAACTAGTGAATGCAACATTTACAAGTGAACTGTTCTGTTCATTTATTAGTTTTTCATTAGATAAAATCTCCTAGAAAACAAGAGATTGTTAAATGTAACATCATAAATCAGTTAATATCGGTATGGTGTTAAGAGTTAGTCTTTGTAATCTGGTCTCTGACACCTTTTTTTTATTCTCAGAATGTATAATAACACAGATATTTCTGTCTTTGTCATCAGAAAACAAAAACTGCCCTAAAAGCATTATCAGCTTGATACTTTTAATCCTGATTTTATTTAAACAAAGCATCATGTGACAAAACCTCATGCGGTCATTTGTTAACATGTGAAGACTTTGCTTTTTTAAACAAAATTAGCTTTTTAAATGGTCAGAAAGAAAATTTCTCAGAATAAAAACAGGACTTAACAGATGCGTGTAACAGCCTGATCACGCAGCATAAAACCGATCAAAAGTTGTGCTCAAATGGGACATTTTAAAAAATAGATATTTTCTGACACAATTATTTATTGTTACCCCAATAAGAGGTGGTTTGTTAAAGTTAATCTGGTCACAAACATTGTTCTTTATTAAAATATGAATTCTGTTTAAGTCTCTGATGATCTGAGGGATCTATATGGCTCATACCCAATCACAAGATTTAAAATACATCAGGACCCAAGACCATTCAGTACCCTAGAGACAATTAACAACATTTTAAACGTATGCAAACAGGGAGCCAGTGCGGCAATTTAAAAAGTGGCACAAAGGCACAATTTCAATAACCTAACGTACTGAAAACAAAAGCATGTACCGTTTTTTCTATGTCCTCATAAGAAACCTTTTATTCTGGTTTTGGTGTTTGTAAGATGTTAACAGGATGATTTATTTATAGACTTTATATTGTTAAAGTTCTACACCAAGTCCATGATAACACCTAGGTTGTTTGGTTCTTTTGCTTACTCTGTGGCCTTTAGCTTCGTGATGTTTTGTACAGTTTTAATCTCTAACCTAGCAGTTTTGGGACCAAAATACCCAAATGATTTCTGTTTTATCTGGATTCATCTGTAGTAAATTCTGACCCAAAACATCCACTCGCTGATATTTTGAATACACTGACTCAGTTACTGTTATGGGCTGTAACGGAAAATTTAAGGGTGGAAATAATTAGCATACATTTTGTAAGATATGTTATAACATTATAATCCGAGTTAGGAGTATCAGGTAGATGTTGAAAAAAAAGGGAAAAAATAATGGAGCCTTGAGGTACCTCAAATTTATTTCATTTGCTTTGATAAATAATTACCAAATGACATAAAATAGTCCTGGTCTGCCAGATAGGATCTGAACCAGTTTATCAGTGGACCAGACAATCCCACCCATTTTTACAGTGTATCAGTCTGTATGCTATGATCAACTGCAGCGAACGCAGCACCGAGATGCAATAGACAATAATCGCTTGATCCTGACTAAAGAGAAGTTGCACAGTTCTAGTTAATACTAAAGAAACAACTGCTTTACTTTTGTGATTTCTCAACAGACAACTTCTTTCTTTTACTTAGTTGCCACCTGTTTGACTTTAGCTGTATTTAAATTAGATTTTATTTGCCTCACAGGCCCTCAGTGTGTGCAGCTACATTTAGATGAAAATGTTTTCCTATTGTTGCTCTTTCTACTCATTCTGGCCCTCATCAGGAATGATCAGATGGGTTGTAAAACAAATAAGCCTGTTTATAACACTTCACAGATCTTAAACCGAGCTACAAGGACAATAAAAGACACTGATGATAAAATGAATTAAAGATTTCCCACAGGGATGCATGATAAGGCAGCAGTGCAGTATTTGAAGTCATGCAGATACCGTTTGTTATAACCACAAACCGAACTTTGAACTTAGTATGATGGAAATATTGGTTTGTCATCTTGGAGCTGAAACTTTCTTTCACATGTTCGCTTCATGTTAGGATCTGTCTGTGTATTAGTTTGTGCTTTGTTTATTTCAAACCTGGTTTAGTCTGTGTTTACCTTCTGTTTTGTGTTATAATGTTATAATAATTGGTGTCATTCCCTCTGTCTTCCTGCAGTCTGTTACACACCTGTCCTGAGTTTCCCCTAATTATCTGGTCTTGTTCTTGATTGGTTCTCCCTGCACCCTCGTTTGTATTTAAGCTCTTTAGTTTCCATTGTTCCCCGCTGGTTTCTTATGTTGTCTGTTAGGGTTTGAAAACTTTTGTATTGTTTATCACTCATGTCTGCTCTAAGTGCTTTTCCCTCCATACATGTCACAGAAAGGGAGATGGGGAGAGGAATGAGTTATGCTTTTATCAGCAACATCTAGGGACTGGTACCGAGTCCTCACCCCCTCTCTCTGTTTAAAATCAAGACACATGAACCCTAACCTTTCTGACCCCCCCCCACACACACACACACACACACCCTGAATGTTTGTTGAACTGTGTGTGAACAAGCATGTATAAATAAAGAGAGAAGGGTGCCAACACTTTGTAGTCCGTACTGCAGAGCTACCCTTGCAAGTAAATTGACTGTATCGTTCTTGCCTCTGAGTTGACTAAATAATACCTAACATTGTCTTCCATGTTGTTCAGTCGTGTCTGGTTCTATAACTGTACCATACCCTTAAATCCGGCATTCTGTGCTCTGGTCTGGTTGGAGCATGTCATACTTCCGGTTTGCTTACCTTGTTGTGCGAATAAGGATAATTAAAACTCTTCTTACCTTCATTATGCTGGTTCCTGGAACCTTCTCTGCACTTTGGTCCTACCACAAACCGCACATCATGACACTTCAAGGTTTGGCCATAGTATTGTTAAATCTAACAGGTGTGCAGCGGGAACATGTTAACATCAGTTGCAGTTAACATGACTTTACACAACTAACCCCCACAGCTGCTTTAAATTGTAACATTGCAATTTCTAATTTTATTCATCCTTTGACTGTACTTTATTCACTTTGTAACTGTTATTTATCATTTCATCCTCTGATAGCCACGCAACATATGTACATATTTATACATATACCTCCTTGCACAAATTCACTGTTTACAGCATATTATGTAGTGGATATTATCAGTTGTACATATCATGCCTTCTGCAGTGTATGTTACACTTCATCTATCACATCTCTATTTTAAGAGACAACTTCCTTAAATGCCTTGTTATTTTTTTTGTCTATCCCTCTGTGGTGTATGGGAGCCCAGCGTGAGCACCCTTAATTTTGTTGTACCCCCCAATACAATGACAATAAAGACTATTCTATTCTGTTCTTAGAGTTATGAAGCTTCAACACAAACAAGTTTGTCCTAAAAGAAAACAATTTCTTACAGAACTTGCTTGAACTTGCTGTTTCAAACAAGGTTTGGCAAATTTAAAAGCAGAAATTAAATATCCTGACAAATGGAGAGCAATGTTCAAGCACATGTAATCATGAAGGAAATTAGATCATAGATAAAAGGGAACAATGCAGCCAAAGTCTGCAACCTTCTTGTTGGCTGGATCCAGAGTCATTATCTCATTGCTGTCAAAGGCTGACTTCATATGCAAATATTTAAAAAACTTCTAACAACACAAGTATACTATAACAATGTTTATTATATATTTTAATGTGATACTTTCAAACTGTTGATGTTTACGTTTTTTTTTTTTATTGCAGTTTTCGCAGTCGCAAGTATGGTGATAAGTTTGCAGAGAAACTCTCCTCCGTTCTACCTCGATTTACAACGCTAAGAAAGCTTGAGTATGGTCCATGTTTTTGCTTTATACTGTACTTAATACATTTGAAGTTATATTCCATTCTCAGAATTCCTCTGTTCCTTTACAAGGTTTTGTGGTGCCAGTCTGACTGCTGCAGGGGCTGCGAGTTTGGCTTCTTGTCTGCAAAACTGTACCAGCATCAATGAGCTCAAGTATGTTTCTTGTGCACAAGATAATTTATCTCATAGAAGCTCTAAACTTGGATGGCAGATGATAAGAAGCTCCTGAGGTCACCCAGAAATGATGCAATACTGGTTTAAATGTTGCTTCTCTACTTTTTGCTTCAGTTTTAGTGACAACAATCTGCAAGACGAAGGAATCAGACACATTACTGACATTCTTGCCAAACTACAAAACTTGGCCTCTGTAAAGTACGTCAACACCACTGATAAACATCATTCTTTTAGTATAACAGTAGCAGACTTCAGGACCTTTGTTTTATTCGTATGTGTATGTGTGTGTGTGTGTGTATGCAGGCTAGGCCGAAACAACACTTCTTTGAAAGCAGCAGAGTGTCTTGTTGAACATGTCTCTTCTTGTTTGAACTTCCAACATGTTCATGCAGAGTGAGAAAATACACACACACACACACACACACACACACACACACACGCACACACACGCACACACACTGTTGGTAAGTTAACAGAAGACATTGATTTAACATTATGTTTCTGGGATCAATCTGTATATTCACAAGCTAATTTATAACATTACATAAATTAATTAACTGCATTTTCATTGTTCCTTAATATTTAATTTGTTGCTATTTTGTCTGGAGTAAACTGTTTTTACATCCTTGCAGTGGGGTAAAAGAGTTGTCAGTGACCTTTCATCAAAAATCTAATTCAAACAGGTGAGTTTTATGATCAAGTGAAGCAAATAAAACAATAAAATTAACAAAAAATTCTAATCTGTTTTATGTTTTCCTGTTTGCAGCCATAAAATTAAGCCAGAGTCAACAGTGAGGTATGATATTACCCTGTCTGCGTTGTCAGTTTCCTTTTGGGACTATGCTCCTAAAATAAAGTTTTTAAATGCAGAAAATGATAATAAATGCACAAAATAAACATTAATACGAGACATCAGTGGAAAGACACTGCCTGGTTCTCTAAAGGCCTGTGCAGCTTTTACACTCACAAAACAAGGACAAACCAGAGTTTGTGCATCCATCTACTCCCCAAGGCACTGATCTAAACGGGAGATGCCAAAATAATCTGTCGGTTTGCTGATATCGAACAAGACATTAGGCATGAATTTTGTTAAAAACCTTTCAAAATTTTCCTATACTAATAAAATTATTGCAATTATCAGATTTGTTTGATATTGCTCTTAGCAATAAATATAAATAAATATATAGATGTAAATAGATGTAAACTGCACTGCAACTACTTGGCTACAATCCCAAAGCTGTATTCGTCTTAAATCCTATAATATTTTTACTAGATTATTGAATCAGAAGTGGACAAAGGCTGACATGCAAAACCTCGGCAAGTCGCTGGCTGGCTGCCCCTCCCTCTCTGTGCTGGAGTAAGTCACCTCAGACACACCTCTGCTTCTTTAGAGAATCTTCCAGATTTTTGGAAACATTTTGTCCAAGCATGTTTGCTTGCATTTTATTTTTGCGTATTTGGATATGCAGAACTTTGTATTCCTATAGATTTCTACTGTTCTTACTTTTTAAATTTTTTTGTAAACTGAAGCATTTCAAATTTAAAATCTTGACAAAAAAACCAAGGTAAATAATGAAAAAACTGTAATAACCGCCAAACCGGTAGAATCAAGAAATCACTTAAGCCAGGTTGGTTTGGTTCGAAGCAGTGTGTTTGACTTATTGTCTGTTTGTGTACTGCAGTTTGTCTGGAGGCAAGTGGGATGAGGAAACTTTAAAAACACTGACTCAGTTTGTGCCAAGGTTCAGCATCACTGAGAGGATCATGTGAGTCAAAACCACCATCCAATAAAACAATAAATACACATTAAATGTGGAAATAAGCAGCAAGATTGAGCTTTTTTTGTTTTTTTCATGTCAGCTTGAATGGTAGCTGCTCATCAGTGCAGTGTGTGGTGGCTGTCACTGCTTTGCTTTCGGACTGTCCTTCTGTGACGGACATAAACATCAGGTAAAAAAACACGTTCAGTGTTCACAACACAGCCTCCATGATGTAAAATCACATTAAAGGGGATATATCATGCTTTTAAATCCTTCCTTTTCACACTTAAATCATTCAGTTGTGGTCTATATAAAGTGGAATTCAATGCTTTGGTCTGAACTCCTTGTTACTGTAGCTTCTCAGCCTCCTCTTTTACCTGTTCTGAAGTCACTCTGAGAGCAACTCGTTTTGGTGCCGTCTCTTTAAATGCTGTTGAGTCACTTCACACCCCAACCACTCCAGCTCAAAGAGCGCTCCTCTTTAACTCCTTTGGCCAGTTTTGTAGTTTGATAACAGAGACACAATTATCAAACGGCACAGAAACTTTTTATTCCCAAACTGATCAAAAGATGTCAACAACTGAAGACTTGTCCATCCAGCCTTACATATTCGAGCCAAAGTCTGACCTAGAGCAAGGGCTATCAGGGCAATGTCCAGGACGTCATATACACACAATAAATTCTTGTCTAAAATAAAGTTTGCTGTCATTTTAGCGTTATGTTCAGCTTACCACTTTGCTGCCATCGTTTCCATAGACAGAAGAAAATGACCCCTTAATCAGATGAAGTCTTTCAGCAACTCCTTGATACTGGAGGAGGTTGCTGAAGAACTCGTGCTTGAAGTGCTTCACGCAAACAAAGAGGAAAATCCCCACTGATGTGGGAACATTTCCATGAAAATAAAAATTAACCAGGCACTTCCAAGACATTCTGATGCTGGTGGATGGTGTAATAAACTGTGTGGGTTAATACACCCAACAACCAAACATTTAGACTTATCCTCTTGCATCTTTGGCATACTTGAGCTTGGACTACAAAATAGCAGCGTGAAATAAAAATGGCGGATACACAAAACTGTAAGCAGGAAGTTCATGACCTCGTTTAGCTGTTCCGCAGCAAATACTGTGACGTAACAATTCAAAATAGGTAAAAGAGAACAGAGAAAACTGAACTGATTGAAAAATATGACCCAAACTGAATATAAAGATATCTCCGCAACACCTGGAGAGACTCATGTTAACTTTTCTGCACTCCTACAGACAGTAAACAAATAAATATATTTAAGGGCTAAAAAAGTGGATTTAGCTGGATATGTCCCTTTTAAGCCATCCTTGGGCCACCTGATGCCAAGTTTAATGTAGTTGTTAAGTAGCTGTAATCAGAGACCACAGAACCGAATCACGGGCTCCTTAACTTTACTTTTCTTTACTTCACAGACTGCAGGATCCAGCCCAGGTTTCTGTTGTGTTTTCTGGAGGGAGAGAAAAGACTGCAAATGTTTTGTCTAAAACTCTGTGGTTTGTATGGAGATATTTTTACTCTTACAGCTTTAGTTTCAGAGCTACAGGTCTTTATTATTATTCAAAGGTTAAGTAATTAACCTGAAGATAATTGTTTCACCTTTTCAGCAGTAAGTTGTCCTGATCTGCTATACTTTGATTTTGGTTAAGTAATTTGTGTCTGATGGAGGTTTAGTGATTTGCCTTTGTTTGCATTTCTGGTTATTTCAGTGCAGGGGTGGCCAACTCCAGTCCTCCAGAGCTACTATCCTTCAATTTTAAGATGCATCTTTTCTCCAACACACCATAAACAAATGACTGAATTCCCTCACCAGCATTCAGTCATTCAACGCTGCAGAGGCCTGGTAACGAGAAATTCATTTGATTCAGGCGTGGTGGAGACGGATGTGTGTAAAAGTTGAAAGATGGTAGCTCTGGAGGACTGGAGCTGGGGATCCCTGTCCTAGTGGTATTATTGATATAATAAAAACATTAATATAACTTTGTTTCCTCTTTCAGCCTCAGCTGCTGTTATCTTCAGCCCAATGACCTGGAAAGAGTTTGGAAAAGTTTGGGAACGTCCTCTGGTCTCTCTGAGTTGGAGTAAGACACAAAAAAACGCATAAATGGCCTCTAAAACGGCTACCAACACACCTCCACTCAACACACCGAGATTAACAACAGACTCTTTTTATTTTATGATTTCAGCCTGTCTTGCAACAAGTTAGGCGACAAAGGACTAAAGAAGTTGTTAGACTTCCTGTCTCGACTAAACAAAGTCCAACAAGTGAAGTAAGGTTATCAGCTGAGGTTATCTGATCAAACTGTCAGTTGTTAGGTCTACTGGTTGGTATTGTTGTAAACTGAATAAGAATACTGGGATTATATTGTATGGGTGAATTTAGTATCATGTTTCATCTTCTTATATTAGCCATGTTCATTCTTTGTGGTTTTGTTGCATCAACAGTGAGGCGGAAAAAACAGGGCTGTTATTTTCTTAGCAAACCGATTCCAAACAGGCTTTATGTTTTCCCTCTGAGTGTCTTTTCCAAACACAACTCTGTGGTTTCCTGCTTCATCATATTTTTGTGTTTGGGTTTTTCAGTTTCAGCGACAATGGCATCAGCATTGATGGAGTGGCTATGCTGGCAGATGCTTTGTCCTCCAGTAACAGATTAACACACATTTACATAAGGTATTGTCTCATTTACATTTTAGCCAAATATTTGATTTTAATCAGAGTAGAACCTGTCAGTTCTGGTTGTTTAAAGCAAATTCACATTTAAACATTGGAGGCAGTTGGGGAAAATACAACTAACAACCCGAAAGAGTGGTTGGATTTAGGTATAATTTGGTACAGATGAAAACGTTCAATGAGTAGATGGATAGACTAATACACTGCTCAAAAAAATAAAGGGAACACTCAAATAACATACTAGATCTGAATGAATGAAATATTCTCATTGAATACTTTGTTCTGTACAAAGTTGAATGTGCTGACAACAAAATCACACAAAAATCATCAATGGAAATCAAATGTATTAACCAATGGAGACCTGGATTTGGAGTCACACACAAAATTAAAGTGGAAAAACACTAGAGGCTGATCCAACTGTGATGTAATGTCCTTAAAACAAGTCAAAATGAGGATCAGTATTGTGTGTGGCCTCCATGTGTCTGTATGACCTCCCTACAACTCCTGGACATGCTCCTGATGAGACGGCGGATGGTCTCCTGAGGGATCTCCTCCTAAACCTGGACTAAAGCATCCACCAACTCCTGGACAGTCTGTGGTGCAACGTGACGTTGGTGGATGGAGCGAGACATGATGTCCCAGATGTGCTCAATCAGATTCAAGTCTGGGGAACGGGCGGGCCAGTCCATAGCTTCAATGTCTTCATCTTGCAGGAACTGCTGACACACTCCAGCTACATGAGGTCCAACATTGTCCTGCATTAGGAGGAACCCAGGGCCAATCGGACCAGCATATGGTCTCACAAGGGGTCTGAGGATCTCATCTCGGTACCTAATGGCAGTCAGGCTACCTCTAGCAAGCACATGGAGGGCTGCCCTCCAAAGAAATGTCACCCCACACCATTACTGACCCACTGCCAAACCGGTCATGCTGAAGGATGTTGCAGGCAGCAGATCACTCTCCACGGTGTCTCCAGACTCTGTCACGTCTGTCACATGTGCTCAATGTGAACCTGCTTTCATCTGTGAAGAGCACAGGGCGCCAGTGGTGAATTTGCCAATCCTGGTGTTCTCTGGCAAATACCAAGCGTCCTGCACGGTGTTGGGCTGTGAGCACAACCCCCATTTGTGGATGTCGGGCCCTCATACCATCCTCATGGAGTCGGTTTCTAACCGTTTGTGCAGACACATGCACATTTGTGGCCTGCTGGAGGTCATTTTGCAGGGCTCTGGCAGTGCTCCTCCTGTTCCTCCTTGCACAAAGGTGGAGGTAGCGGTCCTGCTGCTGGGTTGTTGCCCTCCTACGGCCTCCTCCATGTCTCCTGGTGTACCGGCCTGTCTCCTGGTAGTGCCTCCAGGCTCTGGACACTACGCTGACAGACACAGCAAACCTTCTTGCCACAGCTCGCATTGATGTGCCATCCTGGATGAGCTGCACTACCTGAGCCACTTGTGTGGGTTGTAGAGTCTGTTTCATGCTACCACGAGTGTGAAAGCACCACCAACATTGAAAAGTGACCAAAACATCAGCCAGAAAGCATCGGTACTGAGAAGTAGTCTGTGGTCCCCACCTGCAGAACCACTCCTTTATTGGTGAGTCTTGCTAATCACCAAAGATTTCCCCCTGTTGTCTATTTCATTTGAACAACAGATGTGAAACTGATTGTCAATCAGTGTTGCTTCCTAAGTGGACAGTTTGATTTCACAGAAGTTTGATTTACTTGGAGTTATATTGTGTTGTTTAAGTGTTCCCTTTATTTTTTTGAGCAGTGTATAAAATAACGGTGAAGTGGAAGGAGAATGATACATAGATTTCCAATTCTTCTCAAAATAAACATCTGGAAGCATGGAGTGCTCTTGTCTTTAACCCCTCTGAAGACAAATGAACAGCCTTTCACTGAAATTACAGCACAATGTTTTTTGGGAGATTTCTATCAATATAGAAAGTGACATTTTTACCCATACTTTTTTGCACAGTAGCTCAAATCATGTAGATTTGATGAAGGATGTCTGTGAACATCCACTTTCAAATCTAGCCACAGATTCTCATTCTGCAGCCCATCCAGAGTTACCATGGGCCTATTAGCTGCTTCTCTGATTAATACTCTCCTTGCCCAGCCTGTCAATTATAGACGCCCATGTCTCGGTGGGTCAACAGTTGGTCCATCCTGTTTCCATGGTCAAAAGAAGGATTGAACAGAGCTCTGTGAAATGTTCAATGTTTTAAACTTTTTCAAGCAAACCGTAAATTTGATCCCATTCAACTTGCAAATGGACCCTTTTATAATTCCATCACTGGTCTGCATCTGGAGGAAAGCATGTCCAAATAGGACCCCTCTGGGTGCTTAACTTGTTTTTTACCTTCATTCTAACTAATACCAGGAAATCCAAAGCAATGCTACTGTAAGGACTGCGCATGTTGCAATCATCTGTTATTAACCATGTTAGCTACTGTCAAATGCTGTTCAGTATTTAGGATTTTTATGACGCAAATCACTATTGTTTTTTTTCTGTTCATAAAGTGATGGAGGCAAAGACCAGGTGATGCTACAGTTCAGCTCTGACAGAAGGTAGAAACAATGTTTCTGTAAAAACGTTTATATTTACCACTCCATCACCTTTAAGATAAATGTTTTTTGCTTACTTTTCTCTCATCTTAGCCATGGCAAACTAAAGACAAAGTTGTTCAGGTACAGTAAGCTGAAACATGGATGAAGAGCATCTTTGGAACCACCTAAACAAACACAGAGCTGGAGCTTTTTCTTATATTTTTCAGAGTTAACAAAAGCTCCCTGACACCATCTGATGTAAACAAAGTGTGCAGGAAACTGGTCCAGTGTTGCCTCAGTTTGGAGTTAGAGTGAGTCTAATCATTGTATATATACTCGCTTTTGATTAATATCATGACTGTGCAGATGCACATTTAAATTCTTCTGTGCTTTAGGTTTACTCAGTGCTCATTTGCTGAGAAATCTATCGAAAATATGCTGAGAGTGTTGCCAAAGATGTCATCGCTGCAGAGACTAAAGTAAGACTTATACATCCACAGGGAAGCCAAAAGACAAATCATAATTCAGGTTACTTTCCTATAACTTTCTGTGCACTAATTCCAGAACTTACATAAAATAGCATTTGAACACAGGAAAGAAACTTTAAGGTTCTGGAGGGTACGAGACCAAAAGTCATTTCAGTCATTAATACTGCCCAGTCCCAAACAAGACCATGTTGTTGCAGAAAGTTTATTATTTCCGGGAAGTAGGCTGATAAATTTCATAAACTAACCTACAGGCTTTGAAAAGCAACATATACGTTTCAAGAAGAAAATCCTTAAGTTCCAGAAAGCAGGCAGTAATTTCCAGAAAGTACCATTTTAATCTCTGGAAAGAACCAGTTACTAAAGTCAACATATATTGCAGCTCAGTCTCAGAGGTAAGTCCCAGAAGGTAGAGCTTATGTTCCAGAATGTACTGTCTAGTCCAAGTTCTAGAAAGTCACCTTTAGCTCCCGTAAAGTAACCTGAAAGATCTAGAAATTATCAGGTTACAAGCAAACTCATAATACAGCCCAGTCCCCTAAAAAGACAATGTATGTTTTGAATTAAGTCATTTGTATTTTCCAGGAAAGGAAGTCTATAAGTTCCAGAAAGTAACCTGTGAGATCTAGAAAGCAAATTGTAATGTTATAGAAAAAAACTGTAAATTTCAGAAAGTATTTATAGTATTGCATTTTTCTCGTTTTTAATTGCATCTGTCTGTGGAAATGTTGGATTTTGCAGAACTAAATGATGCTTATTACTTGTTCAATATAAACTAAAGACGCATGTAATGTTTCTATAGCTTTTAACTGCTAACCTATATGTGAAAGTATCAGATCAATCAGATTTGAAGCTTTTTTTGCTAAATAGCTCTTCTTCCTTTAAATTTAATTAATTAATTTAATTCTTCCTTTGTTCTTAGTGTTAGTTACAGCATCACGTCCACCACTGATGCTCTGACACTGATCAGCTGTTTCCCTGACAACCATCGAGTCTCATCAGTGGAGCTCAGGTGCTGCTTTCACTTGTTTTAGGTGCACCAAGGAATCTATATACACACATTTAAAAGTGTTTTTTTTTAGATTTTATGTGTAATCTTGTCATCTATAGCTACAACTAACAAAGGTGCACAGTATCAGTATCAGTATTATTTCAGGGCTTTTTGTTTTCCATTTTGTCAGTGATGATGTTTAGCTAATCACTGCTTTTAACTCTTCTTTAGTCCACAGGGTGAATCCTTCATTCATTTTGATGAAGTTAAGGCGGAACAAGTGAACTGCAGGTCAGCAGCACACACCCTGAGCTCCTTTTTTTCTGCTTTCTCTAACCGTTTTTTCTCAGCTCATTGCCTGACTAACCGATTATTACTGAAACAAAAAGGCACATTTAGCCTGGTGTGGTTTAACTGTTACTTTCACTGCCGGTGTGGTTTGTATGAAGGTGATGTGTGTGGTGTGAGGTTGGCTCAACTGTAGTCAAAAACTGCAGCTAAACTCGTTTTAAAGAGCAAATAGGCACAACTTTATGTTCTCATAACAGTTGTTTTAAGGGGTGTGAATACAGTTGTTTGCTAAAGTATTCACACCCTTTAAACTTTATCACATTCAAATCTTAAATTCAGTGTATTTTATTTTAATTTTATGAGACAGACCAGCACAATGTAATGGACAAATGTGAAGTGGAAGAAAAAAGATTTTTTACATTTTTACAAATAAATAAAAAATCTAAAAGATGAAAGTTCCATTTGTATTCCATTCTCTTTACTCTGATACCCTTAAATAAAAATACAACCAATTACATCAGAACTTCAGAAGGCATTTAATTAGGTATTAGATTCCACCTGTGTTTCATTTAATCTCTATATAAATTCAGTTGTGTAAGATCCTCAGCGTCATGAAGACCAAGGAACACAGCGGACAGGTCATGGAGAAGGTTGTGACATTTAAAGCAGAGTTAGTTTCTAAAACAATATTCCAAGCTTTGAAGATCTCACAGCGCTCTGTTCTATCCATCATTTGAACATTGAGAGAGGACGGACCAACTACAGACCAACCAAGACATGGACGTCCACCTAGATTAGCAGGCTGGGCAAGGAAAGCATTACTCAGAGAACTATCCAGAGTGCATCCATGGTAACTCTGGAGGAGCTGCAGAGGCCCACAGCTCAGGCAGGAGAATCTGTTATAAATGATACAACAAGCATGTAGAAGAAGGTGTTGTATTGAAGTGAGACCAAAGCTTCAAGTTAGATCATGTCATAATTATGTGTTGCAAAGCTGGAGACATATCTCCTAATTGTAGCTGTAGTTATAGTAAAGGTGATTCTACAAAGTTTTGACTCAGAGGGGCTGAAAACTAAAAACTATGAGAAACGCTAGTTTATTTCCTGTCCATAAGGTACGGTTACTTTTGTAGAGTACTGTGAATAAAAAACAGAATAATATACAGCATTCTTTTGATTTAGGTCACAAGAAGAGGTTAGATAAACACATTTATTTATCTTTGTGTGTCTCTGTTCTCAGGTTAACAGATTTTTCTTTCAGAGGAGATAACTTTGTTTTATTGGACAGACTGCTTGATATCCTGCAGCAGGCCCCACAGCTCTCTTATATCGAGTATGAACCACAACAAACAAATCCTTACTCATTATCTCGAAAACACAACCACACAGCTACTTGTTTTATGCTTTTTCTGCTGCAGTTTATCAGGAAACCAGCTGGAAGATGAGGGAGTGAGACATTTATTGGAGTCTCTGCCAAGGCTCAGAGTCAGCAGCTACATTAAGTAAGATACATTCATCTTCATTTGTCTTTTAGTTGCACCTTTAGTATGAATAGGCTAGGCAGAGAGCACTAAGAAATGATGCACTTACACTGAAATCAACCTCAAGCAGCACTGTAGAGCGCAATATTTTCCATGATTAAAAATAGTCTCCGACCTTTGACATTTCTTTATTTTTAGTCTTAGTAAGAACGGACTGAGCCAGATGGGGCTGTTGGATGTAGCCAGAACACTGTGTACCTGCACCAATGTTTCTGCTGTGGAAGTCAGGTAAACCCTCGGGTGTTATAGCAACAAATAGGACGAGAAATCTTCCTGTCTTCTTGTCCGGCAACTCTGTTGTGCTTTCTGACAGTTTGGGAGAAGAGGAAAGGTGTCTCATCTGGTTTAGACAAAAAAGAGGAGGTGAAAAAACTCTGAGGTGAGAATCTGTATGATTACCTAAATCTTTCTAACTTTAATGTGTTTGGGTTTAAAAGACGGAGGTACAATTCTACCTAACTTTTAGATGCTTTTCTCGACACTCCTGAACCACAAACGTTTCTCAGCAACTGACTGGGGATGCTAATTTACAGCAGCAAATCCAATCATGACAGACAGAATCAACCCTTTAATCAGTTAATGATACTTATTAGCAGCCATTATCAGTTGGCTCTTACATTTCCCTTTAAAGTAGCAGTCCTGTCAGATTTGCTTGTTTAATTCTATTTTTTATTTGTGTTAAATACTTTCAAGGACATACAAAAGCACCAAAACAGAGAGCAATGAAGAACAGATTGAGTGGCACATCAAGAGAAAAAGGTGCAAAAGTTCTAAAAAGTCCACAATGAATTAATGAACCATGTTTAATTAATAGCGAGAATGCACGTTACAAAACATGCCAGAATTAGCCATGAATGCTAGTTTTTAACAGTTTAATATTATTAAAATGTCCACAGGTTAAGTGAGATGATCATTGAGGGGGTGAAAAAGGTCACAAACAACCACAGGAACTGGCGATCAGGTTTAAACATTTTCATATCAATATAGTGACAATTAAAACCATTAAGAGGATTTGTAGGGCTTCCATTTTATGTATTATTAAATAATATATTTAATATTTTACACATTTTGTCTCAATGCAAAGGTCAGTCTCTCGGTAACATACATTTCCTGTACAATCTGCAGCCATTCTGAAGCTGCTGGAGACTCATTTTTCAACCATTTTCGGGTTATTTCCTTTTTACTTCCTGTCAATAAAGTCTGCAGCAGATATCTGTCTGGTTTCTGTAGCTATAATGGTTTATCAGGTTTACCAGATAAATTACAGTGAAGTGCAGATCCATATTTATCATTACTATCTGTATAATGTCTTCACCACATGTGAAACGTATGTATGGACACCAGGACATACTGGTCTCTTCCTAGAAGCTACACCTGGTCTGGCTCTGTGTTTAGCTGTGGTACCTTCCTGGAGGCGGACATCAGCTGAGCTGCTGCTGCCAACAACTTCATGTTCACCTTCAACAGATGATACACTTGGCCCTGTTTTTCAGTGTTTAACCTTGTCTCTCTCATATTTTATGAATATGTTTAAAACAGGCTTTTCTGTGAACAGTGGTACTTGCCTGAGAAACTGTGGTTCCTGGGTTTTTTTTCAGAACTTTCAGGCTTTTTTTCCCCATTGTCCAGACTGAACTTTGTGATTTTCATGCAGAAAACAGTTAAAGCTGTATGCCTTTGTGTCCTTGAAGCTATTTATGAGTGCTCATTTTAGATTCTGATATTACAAGCTTTAGGTGTGTATTAAAACAGTTATTAAATAAATACCTTTTAGAAATCAAGTCTTGTTTATTGACTCTTTTCTTTCTTTTTGTCCCCCAGTGTTAGAGACAGCACGCTGCAGCGAGACCATCTGCTCATATTAGCAACGATTGTGTCCAAATGTCTCAGTTTGACCAATGTGGAGTAAGTTTTTCTCAACTTTAAAAACACTTTGGAGGTTTCATAATAAAGCTCATTGTTTTTAAAAAATATATATTTTTAATAGGTGATCGCTTCTTTGTAAAACACTGTTAATTTTTATATCTGACAATGTATCTTATACTACCTGCTACCAAAGAGTAAAAAACAAAATACTTTTAAAAACAGAATTTTTCTTGAATCACTGAAACTAAATCATTTCCATTGTTGCTCTAAATTAGAATGTATTTAGCATTTAGATGTAAAATCGGAAATAAATAAGTTCCTCAGTGCCTTTATTGTTGCACAGATTGAGGAACAACATGCTGGAATCAGAGTGGATTGAAAGCTTTGTGACAGTTTTAAACTTAAATCTAAGAGGATGCGCCATCAGGTGAGAGCACAGTTTATTTTTTACTAAATTGAAGATGCTAAGCTGGTGTTACACCACTGAAACACGGCATGACGACTGACGACATGCTGCTGCTCTTTACTCTCCATCAGCATTGAAGAATGTTGGATCGGCGCCGAAGAGGCTGTACATCTACTGTGTCGGTGTCTGCAGCTCAGCAAACCCGTCCAAACCATCAGGTGACAACCAGAACATACACGT
Organism: Girardinichthys multiradiatus; assembly: GCF_021462225.1. Classification (NCBI taxonomy): domain Eukaryota; kingdom Metazoa; phylum Chordata; class Actinopteri; order Cyprinodontiformes; family Goodeidae; genus Girardinichthys; species Girardinichthys multiradiatus. Next base: position 47,223,809 of record NC_061795.1, on the reverse strand, counting down.
TGGCCAAATGTTAAATTCAGCATGTTAGCATGTTCAGGATGTGTGTCATTAACATGATCAACTTTGTTTTTCAGGATTGACCACACCAAACTACAGCTGGTTCTGATGAACAGCACTGAAATGAGCCAAGCCGGGTACTGACTGTAAACGTCACACATATTCATATTAGAAGTGCTCTGTTACAGCTTGCCATAGTAAATATTATGAAATAAAATATTTGTTTCTATTTTCATAAATGTTATTAACTTTAGTCATCACCGTACAGAAAAATATTCTGGAGTTCTCTAAAATTTTAGCCCCTTATATCCCAGTTTAAGTCACATAAAAGTCACAAAACTTAATTTATTGTTCTCCATCTTCTATATGGTGTTTTGGGTGGGGGTAACATTTTGATCAAGTCTTATTTTTCATGAAAACAATAATAGACTAAACTGTTTCTTTTTTTCTACTAGTGATTTTTCACTTCTAGCTCAGTCAGCGGCTAAAAATATAAGGTAAGTAATAGATAAGGTTCATGTTAAATTTACATGTAATGTGCACCTAAAATGTTATTTAAGTGGAGCATTAAAATCTTTACATTCTGTTGTAATAAAATCTTTATACATGAATAAAGAGAAGATCAAACAGGTAACCTCTCCTCTCCTCTCCTCTCCTCCTCCTCTCCTTTCCTCTCCTCTCCTCTCCTTTCCTCTCCTCCTCCTCTCCTCTCCTCTCCTCCTCCTCTCCTCTCCTCTCCTCTCCTCCTCCTCTCCTCTCCTCTCCTCTCCTCTCCTCCTCCTCTCCTTTCCTCTCCTCCTCCTCTCCTCTCCTTTCCTCTCCTCCTCCTCTCCTCTCCTCTCCTCTCCTCTCCTCTCCTCCTCCTCTCCTCTCCTCCTCCTCTCCTCTCCTCTCCTCTCCTCCTCCTCTCCTCTCCTCTCCTCCTCCTCTCCTCTCCTCTCCTCTCCTTTCCTCTCCTCCTCCTCTCCTCTCCTCTCCTCTCCTCCTCCTCCTCCTCTCCTCTCCTCTCCTCTCCTCTCCTCTCCTCTCCTCTCCTCTCCTCCTCCTCTCCTCTCCTCTCCTCCTCCTCTCCTCTCCTCCTCCTCTCCTCTCCTCTCCTCTCCTCTCCTCTCCTCTCCTCTCCTCTCCTCTCCTCTCCTCTCCTCTCCTCTCCTCCTCCTCTCCTCTCCTCTCCTCTCCTCCTCCTCCTCCTCTCCTCTCCTCTCCTCTCCTCTCTTAGTTTCTTCAATAACAGACTGAATGTGGATGGAGCTGAATTACTCTGTTCTCTTCTGCCGTCATTGCCAAATCTCACATCTATCAGGTGAACATTTTCATAGTTTCACACCACAGACCATCACATGTTTTATATTTCCTGCATGAACAGTTTCTTCTTGTTCTCCTCTGCAGTGTTGGAATCAAAGACAGTTCTGTCTCTGTGGTTGAGGAGATCTTGCACGTCATCCTGATGTCTACATCCATTCAGTGTTTAAAGTGAGCATTAAAACACAAGCTCAGTTTCCTTATTAAATATTTTCTCATTGCATTGCATTACTGTAAAGATAAAAATTTTTCTCAATTGCCAAAACACTAAACTCTATTCTCTGAACCAAATGTTCAGTGGCCCAAACCCACTGATTGAGTCAGTCACTCTTTTGGCAAAACCATAAACCATTTTCACACAACTTGCCAACACATTTCCATTGTGATGCACCTGTGTTGCGTAATGGTGAACACAGGTGGCAAAAGTCACACACAGTTAAAGCACAGGTGTCACCGGTTGAACACAACAACTGAAAATTGATTACACTTGGGGCCAATAATGTGAGGGGACATATATAAGCCAGTTCAGAGAGCACTGGTTTGTGAGGCACTACAATGGATAGAAAGCTGAGAGGAGGAGTTTGTGTTAGAAGCGGTCAGTGAAAACGAAGAACAGTAATATCTAATCAAATCAGAGCTACTGTGATTGATCATGTTCTTGTACATGGTATGAGCATGAGGGAGGTGTAGCTGAGTAATGCACTTCTCATTTAAATATTTGTGTACTTTATTTTTACGTAGGCTTACTGTATGCAAGTGCTAAATACACAAGTTTTTTGTTCTGCAACATGCATTTAGCCTACAGTGAACAATAAACATTTATTTCTACAGCTTCATGTCCTGAGTATTGTATTTTCTATTTTTCTATGTAGTGTTTACATACTGCTCAGTAGTATTTTTAATTTTGGTTGACTCGGGGCACGATTTGACAACAGATTTTAATTTTGAGCACAGATTGAACTGCTTTTAGGTGAGAGATTGGTTTTGCAAGAAGAGTTTGAGGTTTTGTGAATGTAGCTTGAAAATTGGGTTTTGTGTTCACAGTTTGGAGAAAAGGAGAGCAGCTTTTGAGAAATGCATCTTAGCAATTGAGAAAAACTGTAAAATACAGCTCCTTTTAGCTATTGGATGTTTTTTCATGCATCAAGAAAGAAAAGGTGGATGACCCAGTTTGGACCAAGCTTCATGACTCCAGAATACTTTGTTATACAGAGATTTCATGGCGGACTTAATGACTAAAGTTCCCGGAAACTGTGGCTGTAAAGCCAGCCCAAATCAACAGCCCTTCACCACTATGTATGACTGTTACAAGGTGTTGGTTCTTCCTAACATGGCACCGTACATTATGGAAAAAATCTCTAGTTTGGTCCCATCTGTCCAGAGGACATCATTCTAGAGGTCTCATGGTTCATTCAGGTTCAACTCCATAAGCCCGAGTGATATTCCTTTTGGAGGAAAGAGGTTTCTCCTTCCACTGTTCCAGACAAGCATTATCCAGTCTTTTGTCCTAAATGTTGTGCACAAACTCAAACTGCTTACAAGCTGCCTGAGGCCTGCATAGTCTGAGCTGGAGTTCTTGGGTTTTTTGTGATTTTTCTGAGCACTGTGTGCTCTGGACTTGATGTGAATTTCCTGTGACGTCCACTACTGGGAAGGTTGGCAACTGTCAAATATTTTCCTCTTGTGAATAAACTTTCTTTCTGTTGAATGATGAGCTTCTGGATCAGCTTCTGATAGTTTGGAAAAAACCTTAGAACTCTGCCCAAATGGATGGGATGCAACAGTTGCCTTTTTAAGGTCATTGCTGGTGTAATTTGGTGATACAAATTCACTTAACGTCCACTACTATACTGCTGCTTTGCAGTAGATTCAGATCTGGACACAATGGGACAGCACTCATCATCAGTCAATGTCTCCTGGTTTTGAGGTCCCCCCAAAGTTCTACCCTGCAGGTAACTGCAGTTTCACAGGGAAAGGTGAACCCATAGTCTGGCTAATGCCAGTTGTTGAGAAGTGCAGGATGACAGAGTGTTGTACAGAGTTCAATACCTGAGTCTATATGTCCTACATGATACACATCGCAACAATCCCTCATTGATGTGTTTTATCTTGGGTCACCTAATGCACCTGTTGGTTCGTGGTTCCAATGTTGGGCTTTGGTAAAATCTGTACACCCTTTATTCTGGGCAGTTGCACTAAATGACCACTCAGTCTCATGCAAAGCAACAGGGCGACACTTCTGTGAGTCTGTGAAGTGCTGCTGATGCGTCTTCAGTCGGGTCGTCTTGGTTCACTGTTGGATGATCCATCAACTGCTGACGCCATTATTGCTCCACTTGTGATGCTCTCAGTTGGCCATTCATAGCAATAATAAATAAAATAAAATGCCTCACATACCCTTCATTGATCTTCATGTAAATCATTCCTTCTTGGTACTAAACCTTTATTCAGAAAGCTTAATCTTTAATACGTTGATGTCTAAAATGTTCACTTTAACTCTGACAGTAAATATTTTGACCTGAGTTGATTCTGATCTTTATGAGTTTTCATAAAACATCGACTCATGCAAACTCATTCCCTCTCACCTCCAGCTTGTCGGGGTTTTTTATGAGTGACGCAGCAGCTCAGACCATGATGAAATTGTTGCCCCGCCTTCGATCACTCAGGTAAGCACATCAGTTAGTGTTCAATGAACAGAATAGTCTGTTGTTCTTCCATGTAGCGTATTAAATGACAGCGCACCTGTCATTGAGTAAATGAACAGCCATGTCTCTCTTTAACTTCTCCACGGCAGCATGTCGCATTGCGTGTGGTCAGCAGCTGGAAGGCTGCAGCTTTTCGAAGCACTGAAGAAGTGCTCTGCTTTGGAAGATCTTTGGTAAAACCTCAGTTATTCCGATATTATCAACTTTATGTAAAACTCCAATGTTCTATTTATGAGTGTTATGACTCCTTTTTTCCAAGCCTGGATGCAGCGATGCAGCTGAATGAAGACTGCTGGAGATGTTTGGTAAAAGCTCTGAGGAATATGAATTCTTTACAGATTCTTGAGTGAGTAACAGTTTCTTCTATGTGAGCTGTTTAATTTGACCAAAACCATCATTGCTGTGTGGCTTAAATCTGATGAATTATAATATATATTGCTTCTACATACAGTGTCTTTATACAGTGTATTTACAACCCTAAAACATTTTTACATTTTCTCAGGTTATAACTAAAGACTTTTATTGGAAGACCAACAAAAATTTATTACAACGCACACATACTACATAATTGTGAAATGGAAGGAAAGAAAATAATAAAAAATCGAGTATTGCAGTGTGTTTTTGTATTAATCCTCCTTGGTCAATACTTTGTACTACCACCTCTCGCTGCAATTAACTGTATATCTTTTGGATTATGTCTCAACCAGACTCAAATCTTTGCCAGTTTTTGCAGAATAGCTCAAGCTCTGACAAACTGGATGCAGAGCTTTTGTGAATGTCAGTTTTTAAGTCTTGCCACAGATTCTTAATTGGATTCAGGTCTAAACTTTAACTGGACCATCCTACTGGAGGAATATGCTTTGATCCAACCTGTTAAATTGTAGCTTTGCCTGGGATTGTTGTCCTGCTGGAAGGTGAACCTCCTCCTCAGTCTCAAGTCTTACTCTAACAGGGTTTCTGCCAGGATTGTCATGTTTTTACCACCACAAATTTTCCCATCCAGTCTGATGGGTTTCCCTGTCCCTGCTGAAGAAAAGCATCCCCAAAGCATGATGCTGCCATCATTACCAGAGAGGGTGGTGTGTTCAGGGTGTGGTGGACACACATAACATTTTGCATGCAGGCCACGTTTAATCAAAAGTTGCAAACTGCAAACAGGATTTTTAATGGCTATCTTTCATCAATGGCTTTCTTTTCACCACTCTTCCATAAAGGTGAGATTTGTGGAATGCACAACCAGTAATTGCCACGTTGACAGATATCCCACTCAAGCTGTGGAACTCTACAACTCCTCCAGAGTTACTTGTCTGCTTCTCTGATTAACACACTTGTTGCTCAGCCTGTCAGCTTAGATGGACAGTCATCCTCTCTCCATGTCCAGATGATGGACTGAACAGAGCTCTGTCAGATGTTCAAAGCTTGGGACTTGCTTTAGAACCTAACCCTGCTTCAAACGCCTCCAGATGTTTCTCCCTGACCTGTCTGCTGTGTTTCTTGGTCTTCAAAAAGCTGGTTGCTCTCTAATGTTCTCAAACAAACCTCTGAGGGCTTCACAGAACAGCCGCGTTAATACTGAGAATAAATTACTCACAGGTAGTCTCTATTTACTAATGAGGGGACATCTGAAGTTCTGATGGCTGTAGTTTGCAGCGGACTTTATTTAAGAGTATCAGAATAAAGGGGAGTAAAAACAAATGCATTCTACGTTTTTTAGATGTTATTGTCTGTTAAAAACGTTGAAAAGCATGTAGCTTTTTCCTTCCACTTCTTAACTATGTACTAGTTTGTGTTCACCTGTCACTTAAAAACTGTAATAAGTACATTGAGGTCTGTGGTTTTTACCCTAACAGAATGTGAAGGGTTTAATGTAAAGCACTTTGACAGTGAAAATGATAACATAAACTGCAACAATTCATAGAAAAGATCTGTTTTCCTGAGCAATAAAAACAGAGCTTTTTCAGGTTAATTTAATATTTTCATTTAAACATCTTAGATCTGTCAGTTTTAAACCTGATCACATGTTGCACAGCTTGGTGCTGTTCACTGATCTTTCAGCGGCTCCAGATACTTTTGTAGGATTTCCTTCCACTAAGTAATTTCACTAAGCAAGGTCTGTCATACTAAGAAGATTGTAGTAAATTGTTTCCAAATGACAAACAAATACCTGATGTGTGCATTTAGTATAAAACTGCACACTATATTGAATTGCAGTCATCATCATAGTATCAGTGTGATGAATTGCACATTTGGTCAGTGGGAAGGACTCCTGCTGCCCCTTATTCCCACACCTGTGCTTCTTTAGTGGATGAGATGCTAAAACTCACAGTGGGTGATGGGGAAAAGTGTTATTGTAAGGAAAGAAAGATGCCCAAAGAATAGCTATAAAGGTAATCATCACTGAAATAATGGTATCGTAATTAAATGATTTCTTGAAATCATGTAGCCCTAATATAGCATCTAAAAGCAGGTAACAAATATGAAACCACTTCTCCTGGGGGATTTTTTTCAGCAGTTTGATTTTGAATAAAAAAAAGAAGTTACACTAACATTAATTTAATGTGTGGATTAACTGTGTATTTGTGTTCATAAAAGGCTGAATGAAATCGTAAAACCTTCAGGAGAATCAGGAGCTGATGTTGTTCTGGACCTCCTGGCTGGGATGGAGGAACTCACACAGATACAGGAGATAGAGTTAGTTGTTTTCCTCGCCGAAAGTGATTTTGATTATTCGAAAGTGTCTGTCTTCCATGAAACAAAGATAAATTTAGTAAAGTTTGGTGTTATTTTCAGGTTGGGTGGGTGGAGGATGGCAGATAGAGGCATACAGATGCTGACTGGAATCCTTCCTGCCTGGAAAAACCTCAGGAAGATCAGGTAATGGAAACTGTCCGTCATCTATCTTCTATACCCACTTATCTATGCAGGGGTACACCCTGGATAGGTTACCTGTCCATCAGAGAGCAACACAGAAACACAGGACAATCAACTATGCACCAGTTTAAGAATCATGGGGGAAACATGCAAACTGCATGTAGTGATAAGAATATAACCCTTCACTGTGATTCTATCTCCAGATGTCAGTGTCAGATAAAGATCTCCAAATTCCTGATATTTACTTCCTGTCAGGAAAGTCCAGTTCAACAAACCTTATTAAATCAGCCGAGTCTGTCTTTTTTTCCAAACATATAAACACCTTTATTTGTCACTGCAATTATACATTCCAACGAACTTTGTCCCCGTTAGAAGAGAGCAGTGGGCTGCCACGGTGAGCCAGGGTCCTGTTTCAATCCGGGGAACTCGTGGTCCCTCCAGGATGCAAAGGCCCTGCTCTCTAACCACTAGACCACCACTCTCCCAATCCACTATACTTTATTGTACCTTTACAATTAAATAATATAGTGAATAAACCAAGGTTGGTAGTAATTGGTTACATGTACTTGACTTATGTTTTGAAACCATTTACATCTAGGAGTGTTTTATTGCACCATACATTTTACTTCTATTTGAGTAAAACATATTGAGGTAGTGCTACTATTAGTTACGTACAAAGTTTGACAACTTCACCCACCTCATTGACCATAAGAGTCAAAAAGTGCTGCAGGCTTTTTGAAAAAAGTTTTCAATTCAGCAGAAAATGAATGAATTATAGTTTGACAGAAGAACCAAATATCTGTCAAACAAAAAGACTTCATCTGATTTTTACTAAACTGAAAAAACCTGCATTAAAGAACATGATGTTGATGCATTCACAGACTTTAAGAAAATGTTTTAGATTTTAATCACAGCACAGACATTGGAAAGTACCAAAGTCTAGTGAAATCATTAAATCAAATCTGTCATGAGCTGGGCTGCACGGTGGCGCAGTTGGTAGCACTGTTGCCTTGCAGGAAGAAGGTCCTGGGTTCAATTCCCTGCCAGGGGTCTTTCTGCATGGAGTTTGCATGTTCTCCCTGTGTATGTGTGTATTCTCACCAGGTACTCCAGCTTCCTCCCACAGTCAAAAGACATGCCTGTTAATTGGTCACTCTAAAATTGCCCTTAGGTGTATGAATGAGTGTGTGCATGGTTGTTTGTGTGTTGCCCTGTGATGGACTGGTGACCTGTCCAGGGTGTACCCTGCCTCTTGCCCATAGACTGCTGGAGATAGGCACCAGGTTCCCCATGACCCATTATGGAATAAGCGGTAGAAAATGACTGATTGTTATGAGCTTGAATGAAAAATTACATTTTGTCTCACTTGCTCTGAAAATGTTGTGCTAAAACAGTATCAACTCATTCAACATTGAACATTCTTTGTTTTTCTCCTCCAGTCTCTCCAAGAATCTTGTGAGTGATTCTTCAGGAGAGAAGATGCTGGAGGCTTTGAGGACTTGCAGCCATCTGGAGGAGCTCCAGTAAGAACATATTTTCCAGTCTCTGTAGTATCTTCTTGCTCATCTGAAGAATAAATATGAATTTTTCTTTGACACTGGAAGCCATTCCAACTTTACTGGATGTCTTAATCAGAATGTATGTTATAGAAAGTTACCGGGTAAAAAAACATGTGTTTGTTCTTCTGTTCCAGTCTGTCCAGTAACCTTCTTGGTGACCTCACTGCTGCCAGAATGGCTCTTGTTCTCCCATCAATGTCACACCTCTCTGTGTTAGAGTAAGATTCTCTTGGCTACTTCTTCTTTCTATGGATTTATTTCAATTTATCCAATCTTCTCAATGGCATCTATGTTTTTAATGTGGATGTGCTTCTTATTTAGTCTTTCAGAAAACAGAATCGGAAACGAGGGCTTGCTCAGTCTGTCCAAAGCAATAATGAACCTAAAGAGCCTTAGAAAGATCCAGTAAGTCTGTTAGTCCAGGAATCTGATCTCGGTTGTGTTGAAGGAGGAATTGATGGATTTTTTTTAACCGTCATTCAGGCTGACCTCTGTGGGGGATTCAGAGCTGGTTGCTGTCGTTGCCAGTTTGCGCCACTGTCCCTTCATACAGGATGTGGGGTAAAAAAATGAAGAATTTAACACATTACACATACAAACAGGACCCACTTGTCATCTTTGTTTGTTTTAAAAGATCACCGATTAACTCAGCAGAGTCAGAAATCATATTTTACACTAAAAATTGGTGGATTTGATCTGAATTTCTTCACATGGGTTAGAGGAGCTGGGATCTAAATTGTTCTGCAGTAGCTTATGTAAAATTGATTTATTGTTTCTTTGTCATTACATTACATAGTTGAATGGTGACTTATTTGTGTTACTGACGCCAACTTTAAACACCGACCATTATATTGTGAATTTATTTTGCTGCAGAAAATAAGCTTTCTCTCTTTACTCGCCTTTATCAGCCTTGGGTGGAACAACTGTGGAGACAATGTGGCGCAGGAGCTGGCTAAAGTTCTACCTTTTTGCCACGATCTGACTCGCATTGAGTAAGTTAATGTAAACACATATGCATAAACATAACTATAAATTAAAATGTCAGGCAGAAAGCATCCCGAGCAAAATACCAGGGCCAGGGGAAAATCTACAATAAAGGAAGTATGCTCGTTTTTTGGGGAGCCGTTTCACACCCCTGTGTGGATTTGTCCAGAGATTATCAGGGTAGAAATACACCCTAGAATATAACCCTGACAAGGAGGTATCCATTAATCCATCCAGTGTATCAATCCATACCTGGGTGCTGGGTTGACTGAGAGATTAATGTCATTAGGCCAGTCCATTACAGAGCCACATAGAGACACAGAACCATCCACGCACACGATGGCGGTTGTCACTCCAATGCACCCCATTTAACTGTTAGCTAATAGATAGAGTGCCCTCTACTGGACTGGTGTACAAATAAAGGTGATTCATATGCTGAGCAGCCCTTTTAAACTTTATGAATATGAAAAACAATCATAGGAAGGTAGAAATTAGGATATACTATTAGTTGAAAAAAAGAGAGTTCAAATGTTTATTAGGTATACAGTTGCACACACTCATACCTAAGGACAATTTAGAGAGACCAATGAAGCTAGCAGTCATGTTGTTGTACTGTGGGGGATGCCAGTGTGCCTAGAACAAACCCACACACCACAGAGAGAACACACAAACTCCATGCAGAAAAACCGGGATTTGAACCCAGAACTTCCTTGCTACAAGGCAACAGCACTAACAAGTGCTCCACTGTGCAGCCCACCATGTGAGGGAGGTAGTACTTATGATATTTCTCAACAATAGGTTCCACGAGTGAGGGAAGAATGGAGCGGGAGATCGACAGACGGATCGGTGCGGCTGCCGCAGTAATGGGGGCGCTGTGCCGGTCCGTTGTGGTGAAGAGAGAGATGAGCCGAAAAGCAAAGCTCTCAATTTAGTGGTCGGTCTACGTTCCTACCCTCACTTCTGGCCATGAACTTTGGGTCATGACTGAAAGAACGAGATCCCGGATACAAGCGGCTGAAATGAGCTTCCTCCGTAGGGTAGCCAGGCTCTCCCTTAGAGATAGGGTGAGGAGCTCGGCCATCCAGGAGGAGCTCGGAGTAGAGCCGCTGCTCCTCCACATCGAGAGGAGCCAGTTGAGGTGGCTCGGGCATCTATACCGGATGCCTCCTGGATGCCTTCCTTGGGAGGTGTTCCAGGCACGTCCCACCGGGAGGAGGCCCAGGGGACGGCCCAGGACACGCTGGAGGGACTATGTCTCTCGGCTGGCCTGAGAACGCCGTGGGCTCCCCCTGGAGGAGCTGGAGGAGGTGTCTGGAGAGAGGGACGTCTGGGCGTCTCTGTTGAGTCTGCTGCCCCCGCGACCCGGTCCCGGATAAAGCGGAAGACGTTCCAGTTAGCTTAGTTTAAACTACTTTAAAAGACTGTAATTGATTTTAAATGACTGACTTCTGTTCTAAATCCTCCCATCATATATTTAAGTTTACTAGGAAAGAGGCTGCAGCTGCTGCTGCTCTGCCCTGCTCTTTTAGAAGACGTCATGCCAGCTTACTTTTCAAACATCTTTCAATGCTCCACATCCTCGCAGATTGGAGCGAGCTTATTTCTGCTTCACAGTGTAGCTGCTGGAGCAAAATCAAGTTATGTCTGCAGGAAAACTTGTTCAACCTGATGCAGGATCATGATATTTGATCCCAGATCTCTCCTCTGTTACAAATGTTGTAACAGGTGTACATCTGCATGAGTGCACATACCTGAGCATGCCAGTAATTAACTCATATTGCTTTCTTCATAGTGAAACTAAACTATATCTGAATGTTGCATTTATGACTTTGGCTATCATCAGCTCCAGTCGAGTCTATTTATTCTTTTTTTAATATTAAGTTTCTCCACCATCATTAATAAAAGAGTATCTGTGAGTGCTGGAATAGATGGTGCATGCAAAAGGAAACACAGTTGTAGTCAAGACCTCCTAACCAGAGAGCAAGTCGAAAACCCAGAACCAAGACCAAGAAAAATACAGACCTTCCTGGTAATATAGTTTATTGTTGCAATCATTCAGAGAACATATGCCTGTGTAACAAGCTAACCTATATCAGCGCTGGTTACACTGGTGCACCTAACTTTGACACAACAGAGTAGAAAGGTCCTGCCTTTTAAAACTGAAAGAATGTGCACAGCCACAACATCTTGCTTTTGCTTTAGAAGATGGCAAAAAATATCCTCCAATATCCTGGACATCACCATGGTTAGAGGTTAATTTCTCCACTATCTCCGTTGAAAATGATTTAAAATACCCAATGAAAAATGAGGCAGATGTTGATAAAAGTCAATCCTCTGACCATAGATACATATAGTTTAACTGTGGACAGTAAAATGTGAACCTGTCTTTTGAGGACTTGTTTCTGTGTCTGTTTGCTTTAGCCTGGAGTGCAACAGTGTGAGTGCTGCAGGAGTGGAGGCTCTGGTTAAAGCATTAAGGTCCTGTCCTGCTTTACAAGTTATCAGGTAGACATTGTCAGAACATGGCTTTACCTCCTTTACCTCACCTAGAAACCTTTCACCTTAGTGTGCTATTATCTGTACATTCATGACAGCTTATTTGTTCCTTCAGGTTGTGGAAGAATAAAGTCTCCCTGAATGAAGCTCAGGGGTTCAGCCAGATGGAGAGGAGGCTGAACTTCTCCTCCACCTAACATGATTCAGGAGAATAAACTGTGCCAATTGTGTTTCCCTTCAGCACCTACTGAGGTGAAAAGCACCTACACCGTTGCTTCTGGGACAAACTGCTCAACGAGTGTATTTATATTTAAGAAAACATTGCTGATGGTTTATTGAAAAATGTAGACGTTCAGATACAGAAAGAGAATTTATTTGAGTCTATTTTTAACTGTGGCTGCTTCATTTGTCAGCCTCTAGTTTCACAAGAGAAAGCTGGTGCAATCAGCCAACACTGTGGCTGTTGGTCCAAACTCTGGCAACAAGTTATTTAACTGTTAGTCACACACACATCTGTAACACTGACTAAATTACCTGTGTTACTTTGATTGTTAAAAAAACACAAAATGTCTTTTTTTTGTACTTCAACTGAAATAACAGAAAAATATTACATGATATGAAATGACGTCAGACCAAGTGATGTGCCACAGATGTCAGTGTTGTAATGAGCTCATTATTTTTAGACTGTTTCAATCTCTGAGCACAGTTTTTGTTGTGAAACTAAAAGCCACATTTTATGTATTAGTCAAAGTTATGGACAGAAATAATTTCCTTTGTATTTCTGCAGGCTCTGATTGAATGTGTGGATTTGCACACAGAGGCCACATATGTGAAAAACACAATAAGTCAATAATCTGCCGTAAACAGGGGGGTTCCTCTCTTAATCACCATTAAAGGTTGTGGTCTCTGTCAAAATACGTATTTATTTCTTGGTCTTTGATGGAAAAAAACAAGCAGCTCCATTTTTATGTATATTTATGTGTGGTTCTCACTGAGTTTTCACATATTGTTCATCTTGTACTAATTTCTGTTTTAAGACTTGATAAAATGATGCCAGACTGTTCTGGAATTTATGCACCTTATTATATTATGTTGTCCTTTTTGTCACAGCTACTAGTGGAACAAGGTGTGCTTTTAGGGTTGTTCATGTAATGTCGGATTTTGTTCATGCTCAGGTTGACAACGCTTCCTCTGTGCTTGGCACTCAGTAAAATCACTGTCTCCAGTTATTTCTTCTGTTTTCATTCCAAGCTGTCTGCTCTTTGTTTCATTTACCAATAACGTGTCAGTCTGATTTTATCGTATGCCATTCCTGTCATCTTAAAGACGAAAGATGAAATTTTGCCTACAACTTAACAAAATCTATTTGAAATTTCATATTTTTACTAATTTAACTGCATTTGACAAGGTTTTTTTTATGTGTACTGCTGAACCTGATGAATAGGATCACTCTTAACCTGCCTACATCTTCAGTTTCTCTGAAGATCCTTGATAATATTAAAGTTTTTACTGCATGTCTGTTTCTCGAAAACGTTTTTGTTTCTGGTTTTTGGATAATTGTTTTTTAATATAACAGAAATCAACTGCTGTAGCTGAAATAATGGCGGCCGTCTGAAAAATCTTCAGTTTTTATAAAAGCACTTGGCTCCATCTTGTGGTTACTAAGAGTGGTACAGCTGTTGTTCCCGGCTTTTGTTCTGAGAACTGATAAAAGAACCAAAAATACTAAAAGAAAAAACAAAAATGATTGAGCTATTACAAAATTCAGTGCAAAACATTTTTGCTCACAATTTAAACAAATTGAACCCTCAAAAATACGTAAAATGCACTTAAAACTGCAATGAAAATGGGGAAAAAGACAAGTTAGCAAGTTGGGTTAAATGTGTTCTTTGCATGATGTGTGTATCCCATCAATATCGAGTTTTGGAGGTGGCCAGAACATTATTTAATTGATTGAACACAGCACTAACATGTCCAGTGGATATAAAACATGTACATAAGCAGTTAAAACTTTTGTGAAGTAACAAAATGAGTACAAGATATGTCACAAATGACTTTTTCCATTTACAGTCTTAAATTTATTTCTTATCTGTTAGGAGTAAATATACATAAAAATGGCCAGGGTACATACAGTAAACGTGCACACCCTCAATAAAACGTTGTTTAACCACCATTAATTGTACCTGCTCTCAAAACAAAGATTTCATATCTCTTCTTGTGTTTATTGTGAATCTGTTTTTAGTGTAGACCAATCCAGTCAAGATCTAAACAGTCAAATGTGATCTTTGATTGACTGTTGATGATTTTGAACCAGAGAGAAACAAATGCCATTTAAAAGAGCCTGAAATTGTCCTTTTTTTGGCCTTGAATCATAAGCTACAAATCAGATATCAGCCACAGTATAATAGGCCACCTGCTATATGCTGGAGTGCAAAACAGTTAATGACTGCACTTGCAAGTAAATAATATTAACCTTGCTTGGGGTGCATCTAGCAGGTATTTTATTGACTTATTATTTGCACCTGCTCCTCCCCCAAAGACTGCCACTCAGGGTGTTGAGCCAAATTGCCAAATTAAAAATCCTCATTACCTGGGTGCAGCATTTATACTAAAGCAAATAAATAAATAAAATATTTATAAAAATCTGCAAAATAAGTCATTTATCTTAAAAATGTACGCAAACATTGTCTTACCTAAAACGATACCATTAAACCAAAGCGCATTTCCTGCAACTGACCTTTATTTTGACGGTGAAACATCTGAACATCCGGTAGGACCTCATTGCCGTGAACTTGAAGGAGCTCCGTCCGTCGCTGCTGACAGAACAGTCGGCGCTCCGAGGATGCTTTCTGCTGACACACTGTTGCGCCTCCCTGGATGAGCCACCGCAGGTCAAAAATGTCAACTCCAGTTTTCACCCGAATTTAGACAAAAAAAGTGGTTCAGAGTTTTATGTTTGCTTTTCCTCCTCATTGTGCGAAAAAACAACAAACAGTGAAGTGAGAAAACGCCTGAGAACTTGCTCTTCATTCTCTGAGGTGAGTCTGTTTCCGCTTCTCTTCATCTGAGAGCAGGTTGGTGTGTGTGCTTTTAAAATGAGTACGGAAATGTCCTGCAACTAAAGGTGCACCCAGACTGCTGGTTACAGAGGTTACAGACGGCAGGATGTGGGGCAGATGTGTCATTTTGATACAAATCTTGTGTTTAAACTGGAAAAACGATTTGCTGGGCAACATTTGTGACCTATTCTCAAATTAGGTCAGCACGCATCTTATATGATTATTGTTTGCATCTGAACTCAGCTTCTATTGACGTCTCTGGCTCCAAATGCAGCAGGCAGGACATGTAAATAGACCTGAAGAGTGTGTGCAGAGGTCACTGTGTTGTAAACGGGAAACAACCTGACCTCTCTCTGGTTTCCCCTCCTGCATGACAGTGAGGAAGAGTGATTAGGATGTGATTATCTTCACCATGCTGATCTAAAGGGATGTAATACAGCTTCATGCTTTCAGATTCCGTGTTTGTAGGTTCAAAACTTGGAGAAAGAAGCCAATAAACCATCAACACAAAAAGTTCCAGCTCTTTCCCAGCTACTTTTCATAATGATGTGATGCATGGAGTCACAGTTTGTTCATCCTAAATTTCTGAGGAAAGCAGCAGGTGTCAGCAGCTGGTTTTCTCCCTCAGTCTGTTCTGAAAGCAGCATTATTCCAGTTATCCATAAACACGAAAGCAGATGAATCCCCGGAAAATGAGTGAGTGAGTAAAGCAGCTGTTATTTTCATCTTCATCACAACCTCCAGTGTGACATCACAGGATTGAACCAGAGGAGCACATTGGTCGTGACACATTAGTATCTTAGCAACAGACCGCATCCTTTCAGCATGCTGCTGTGAGAATAAAACCGCCTTCATGGACGCAGAGGGCTGTTGGGGGGAAAAGCTGCTGCAGAATTGTGTCACAATAAATTCTGCCAAGAAGTTTTCACCTCTTAAGCCCAAAGGGTTTTTTTTTTTTTTAAGTTTGAGCTCAAAATAATGTGCAAATCTAACTGAATTTTTTGAGAATTGACATACTCTATCTAAACAATCATTAATAATAATTATGATAATTAATTATTAATTAATTATGTTTTTTAAATGGGAGTGATAATTCTGGCCTTCCTTTGCGGCTGGTTGTGTAGAACCTGGGTGAATTGCGATAAAATGTCTGTAAGCAGACCTGCTGGGTGTGTGTGTAGAAGCTGTGTGGTGAACAGCTGAGATTTGCGGTTACGTCATTTTGAGGAGTTTGTTTATTTTCTGATTTAACTGCCTTTAGTTCTAACTGTTTTTGGTGTTCGTAGAAGTGGTTTATATCAGCTTTAAACCAAGATTTTATTATTTCTGTGGATACCCCAGTACTGGGGGTTGGGCTTAAGAGGAATTTTTGAAAAGTGTATGATTTCTCTAATGTCCGTCTTTGCCTTAAACCTCCTTGTTTTGGTGGTTGGCTTTGATCTAGTCTCATTGCACTGCATGATTGTGTGTGTTTACTTGATTATGTACCCCTTTAGAACCTTTTCTGGTATAATCCTAATTTTCAAGAATTATAGGCTTCATGGGGACAAAAGCCTGGTCCTATAGCAGTGGAAACCCTTTTTTTAAGGTTAGGGCTAAGGTGTGATCTAATGTGAAGTGTCAGGGTTGGGCAGAAATAGGGTTACACAAATAAATGTGCAAACTGCTTCCAGGCTGAACTAATGCTAGATTATAGCATTAATTTGATCAAATTTATTCCCACCCATCAACATTGAAGCATCTGGAGAGGAACTTACCTTGTGTTGTCCTTTAATGGTGTACAACGAAATGACAAAAAATAAGCTTGATTAGATTTTTATTGCTAGAGTTTTTTATTAAAATGTTAGTAATTTAACACGTAACAAAGCTAAAACTCACATCTTTAAGTATTACCAATTCTTTATTAACAGAAACATGCATTTCTTTTGAAAATGATTCTAAAAGTCTAAAGTTAGAAGATCTGAAAAGATTATTCTGGTCTGTGAAGAAAATGTTCTTTTGTTCAATATTTCTGCTTATGTTTGCACACATTTTCTCCTTCAGGTTGACCCCCTGTGACCTCAAATCATGGCCTACACACTGGGTATGGCGCCGGATGGTCGTACCCGCAGTGTTGTACCACAGCACTGCGTCACTCGGGTCGAGCTATCCGTCACTGCGTCCAGTCTGCTTGATCGAGATGTAGCCTCCAAATCGGACCCGTTCTGCGTTCTCTTCCATGAAGTGGATGGAAATTGGGTGGAGGTACGTTGACAGGGAGGAACTGATGGATTATGGGTTTTATTTTGATTAAACAGCAGGACACTGGTCCAAAATCCATAAAGAAACAGAAGTTTAAAAATGGTTGAAATTTTCAAGTTCAGATGATAACAAGAGAAACTGTACTTCACAAGGGAAGATGAAAGATCTGAATAAGTAATGCTAAGCCATGCCTTCGTGGCTGCAACAGTAAAAGAAACAATCAGGTTCTGTTTGTCGTCTAACTCTGCAGACCACGACCTGTAGTTTGTGAACCTGGTCCAAACATACGAGGTCTTGGCCATCTGGCCTCAGTCTTGGCATGGTGAGCCAGTGAAACGTTGCCAGATTTCTGAGCTTTTTCTCAGTGGAAAACAAGGATTGCAGATCTGGTCAAAGGTATAGTTAGGTTGTTAAAGTCAATATGTTTTTACCAATAACTGTTTGCTTTATAACAGGTGTTGAGATATCGCCTCAATGTAAACCTATGAATGGGAAGAAAATTGTGTTGCAAAAGCTGTGAGAAATGTTTATTGCTGACAATGTTCGCATGGAAAAAGAAAACTTAAAGTTGGAATTGTAAATGATAACAGATTTACAGCAGGGATGGGATTTTGCTGCTGGTGGCTTTGTAGAAAATACACTCTGCAAGGTTTTATTATGATGAAATGATAATAAATTGAACATTAATTTCTCTGTTACCCAGAAGTATGCAATTCAATTCAGTTTTATTTATATAGCGCCAATTCACAACAGTCAGGTTCATACATTCCAATTAATCCTAATCATTGAACAGTGTAGTTAAATTCAGTTATTTATTCAAATTGGATAAAAAGTTTTCTGTCTAAGGAAACCCAGCAGATTGCATCCAGTCAGTGACTTGCAGCATTCACTCCTCCTGGATGAGCATGTAGAGACAGTGGACAGTCACTGGCGTTGACTTTGCAGCAATCCCTCATACTGAGCATGCATGTAGCGACAGTGGAGAGGAAAAACTCCCTTTTAACAGGAAGACACCTCCAGCAGAACCAGAACCAGGCTCAGTGTGAGCGGCCATCTGCCACGACCGACTGGAGGTTTTAGAGAACAGAGCAGAGACACAAAGAGAACAAAGAAGCACTGATCCAGGAGTACTTTCTATGTGAAGGAAAAGTAAATACTTCAACATATCTAATACTTGCTCATGCAAAAGCTGAAAATACTAAACACAGATGCATTTTTGGACCTTTGTTTGTCCACCTTAGATGATGAAGTCTGTGCTGACTTGGTTTTGGGGTGCTCCATTTACTAAGATATGGACATGGTATTAGCTGCAATTACAGTAAACTTGCAGAGCACACAGCAATAATAAAGTCACCCATCTGGCCAATGAGGCTTCCTGGTATGGTCCTTGTGTTTCCACACCAGCAATTGAACTTTTTTCTGGGTTTTATGATTGTCACATGCTGTTAGTGTTCTTCTTTCCTCTTTTCCTTTGCCAGGTTTTAGCTGCTGATGGCACGATTCTGTTCAAGGTTTAGTTTCATATAGTATATAGTTACAGATGCCTCATTATTATATGGCCTCCGTTATTTTCTTTTGTTGCATACAAAATTCTCATCACAGTTTGTCATTGTTATTGAAGTTATATGCGGTGCCAAGATACTGTTCACAATATTTTTTATTATAGGTGTATTGTAATTTATATTTTACTAATTAAGCTATTGATGAGTTTAGATTTTATGCAAACACTTTAATCAACTTGTGTGGACTTGTTTAAAATGTGCTAAAGAAATTAATGTTCATTTGACTTGACTCAGGTCTAAACTCAGAAGAGAGATGAACTCTCAGTTAATGACGTTGCGTTGAAATTCAGGGTTTTCGGCATCATGATGGATGAAACAACACTTAAATATTCTGTCAGATGCAATCAATGTGACTTAGGCTTAAAAGCTCTTTATTCATGTTAAACCACTGCTGAATTGACAATCAAGCCCCCTTAAAATCAGACAGTGTACTGTGTTTTATGATGTGCTCCATTTCTACATGTGGGGTTTTGGAGGTCAGGTTTACAGAATTAGACTTTGAAAGTCAAGGGTCTCTAACCAACCCTGCCCCTAAATCCAATATGGCTGCCATCTGTATGAAACATAAGGAAAGTCAGAGTAATAAACAATAAAAAACACAGTTTCAATATTAGTAAAAAAGTGAATCATTAAGACAATCGGTTGTAACACCCCACATCACGTTGTGAATTTAGGACAGTGCACCACATGGAGCTGTGCTTTCACTCACTTTGCAGTCACTCGTGCAATTATAGCTGAGTGAAAAAAGTAGTTAGACTTCATTCATTAACATGGTCAGGCCCTTCTTATCACCTGCTGGTGTTTCTAAATCCAGCCCGAATTGGCAAGTATAAGTCTTGTCTACAATGCTGCTGGTAAAGACCAGAGATCAGAAATGCCTGCTGGGATTTTAAAGGACTTTCTCAAATGCTGCTTAAAACAGTGCTTATAAATTAAGATGGCGATATAATATATGTATATGTCTGAACATGTATATACGACATATGTTTGCAGAGACACTGTGATAAGAGCAGTTCGAAAGTGTTTCCCTGCTATGTGATTCTCTGATGAAACTCAGAATACAACAGAAAGAGGGTCAAACATTTACTGGAAGAGACATCTTTAGTGACCAGACTCTAAGTTGGCTCTCTGTAGAAAACAAACTGGTTCAACTTCATTTAATTCAGGTGATGTTATTAAATCAAAATGTAAACTATGTGTTTAAATCCGGTTTGGTGCCTATAGGTGATATTTCTATGACCTGTCATTTTCGTGATCAGAGATGTTTCCAAACACAAAAACATTTTTGAAACCAAGAGAAAGTATAACAGCCTTCTTTAACCCAGCCGACTGGCAGTGCACAGCCACATAGTGGGGAAGGGGTAGCACTGGCACTCAGTCCAGCACCTACTCTGGCATTTAAACAGGAACAGTATGACAGATAATGTTTGTGGTTTTAGAACCTTGGTATACCTAGACGCTGGTAACTGCCCAAAGCCATCAACAGTTTGGTGTGTGTGGGCTGCAGCTTCAAGGTACCTCTGAAGCAAACAGCTGGTCAACAGGGGAATCTGGTTTTTGTAAATGCATGTGCCTGTGTGTGTGTGTGTGTGTGTGTGTGTGTGTGTGTGTGTGTGTGTGTAGGCGAGTGCCTCGGGTTGCAGCGAGCTGTCGGTCAGCGGGGCATGTGGCTCCAATGTGAAATTGCCAACGGTTACCAAGGCAACGCCGAGGGAAACAAAAAGCTTAGCGCTCCTGTAGTGAGGGCGCGATGGAGGAGGCGAAACGAGCCCCGTGCCTTTTCTCGGATTTTATCCAGAGCTCGGCGTTTCTATCACACTCACAGCTTTCTCACCTTCTCCGATTGCCTCCTGTTTGCTTTGTTTTTTTCTCTCCTCCTTTTTCCCATCGCCTTTCCAAATCCTGTCACCTCTCTGCGTCTCCTTCTGTCTTCACTTTTGTCTATATCCGCCTGTGTTGGGAGATAGAGGCATAAGAAGCAGCTGGGTAAACTGAGGGGGAAAAGTGTGACAAGAGGGGGAAGAAAAAAGGGTGATAAGGAGGGTAAGGGAGAAGTAGACAGCAGGGGTGAAAGACAGAGAGGTGACAACACGAATGAAGATGAGGGTGACAGTATGTGAGCGAACAGAGCATGATGGTAACTGGTGCTGTAAGGTTTGGAGGAAATATAAATTTAAGTTATGCAAATGACAAAACACCCATTTAGCAGCCTGCTAGAGCAATTTTCTAAATCCTGTGATCTTTTTCCCCTCTCCAAACTCCAAGTCCTAATGCTAATCTCCACTCGTGTTATGTGCACAGATATAAGCTTGTAACACTGCAAGTGAGAACTCGCATGCAGTGGGATGTTCTGTCACAAAGGTTTAAAATCACACATTCACCAGTCTGCAAAGTGCAGCCTTATGGAGCCTGGAATCATTATTTATTGGATCTTTAAACTCGGTTCTTGAAACCTTTCTGCACTGTAATGCACATTGAAGGTTTCTAGATCAAAGAGTGAAAATAAATCAGTCTGAGTCAGAATGATGTTATTCCACATATGTCCATATAAATGACAGCCAGTGACGGAAACCAAATTGGGTTTGTCCACCAGAGAGCACAAAATGTCTCACTCACAGCGTATGTAGGTCACAGTTCAGGGACCTACATCAGAATCTGATGCATAAAGCTAAAATGAAAAACTAAAAAGGTTTTCATGGTAAAGTGGTAAAGCTCTTGTCAGTACATGTGTGTTATCACATGGCTCAACTCAGGTAAACCTACAGACTTATGAAGCAGTGCATTCTATGAAGCAGCAATTTTTCATGCACTGTTTTATTTTTGCTCCACATTCATGATGCATTTCAGTAAAGGTGAATATACTTGAAAAAGTTATTTATTTCTGGAGTTTACTTTAAGTGGAACCCACCTATGATATGAATTACTGCCTCAGTGCAGCTTGGCATGAAGGCGATCAGGCTGTTGCTCAGGTGTTCAAGTAGTCCAGGTTGCTTTAATAGTGACTGTCACCTCCTCTGCATCATTGGCTCTGGTGTCTCTTATCTTTCTCTTGACAATAGCGCATCAGTTTTTTAAATTCGCTATGTGGTCCTGAGGTCTTTCTGCATGGACTTTACCTGTTCTCCCCATGCATGCATAGCTTCTTTCCAGGTACTCTTCCTTCCTCTCACAGTTCGAAAACAAGGTCTGTTATGGCTAATAGTCTCTCTAAATAACTCTTATGTTTGAGTGTGTTTGTTTGTGCTGTGTCTCTCTGTGTTGCTCTGTGATGGACTGAAA
This sequence comes from Girardinichthys multiradiatus, assembly GCF_021462225.1. Lineage (NCBI taxonomy): Eukaryota > Metazoa > Chordata > Actinopteri > Cyprinodontiformes > Goodeidae > Girardinichthys > Girardinichthys multiradiatus. The sequence goes on along the minus strand of NC_061795.1, from coordinate 47,201,754 downwards.
ACCTTTCTAGACTGCACCATACATCTCACTCAATCACCGCTGGAGATATGGTCAGTAATTAATCCCAAACATGATTCAGATTCACACAGCAACACTGTGTCAAGTACAGCAGGTCAGTCACAGCCATCTAATATATCCTTTTTCCAAAGCTATAATTGTTTTCTATTGTTCTCCATCCTTTAAATAATTGGGGAAGGCTTTTGTTATTTATTTTGTTCTTACATCTGCCATAATATTGAGGTTACTACAATAAAAACACTTAGCAGTCTATGTTTTTTATGATTAGCTTCTATAATCTTCAAAGTAAATTGATCAAGAAGTATCATAAATCAAATATAACCTTCAGTAAACATATCATTTGAAATCTGGTGGTAATACACATATTGTTTCTCTAGTATGGACTAATAAATCTCCAACACAGCTTGATTTTCTCTGCTGATACAAACCTGTGAACCGAATCGTGAGCACTGATGTAGGATTTGAGCTCACATCCAAGCTGATGTATCCCAAAATCAGCCTTAAAATCATTGAATGCCAGTTTGTCCTTCATACACACATTTCATAACTGAGGACCGCTGCATGTCCTATTTTTACTCTACATTAACAAAGCAGATTGAACTAACTTGATGCAGATTGCTCTTAAAGGGCATTAGATGGGAGCAATCTGCTCATATTTTAACGTCAGGCTACAGTTGTCTTCTTTTCAGCCACGAACACAGCAGGTGCAGAAGTGATCAAAAAGATAAAGAAAACCATTTGTAACACACTTTATAACTCCAGGTCCTGTCAGGATCCAGGGACTCCTCAAAACTTCAGGGACATTTCACAATGTTGGTTTTTATCAATAAGTAATTTAGATGTTTTTAATAATCACTGCAGATGTTAAAATATAACTGATCTGATTTTTAACTGATTCAAAGATAAAACAAAACACAGATGATATTAAAATGTATGGGCTGCATCAGAAATTATTCCGGGTAATTTAAAAAACATTAACGGATTTTCTAATTTGTGCTAATCTGTGATCACAGGTGTTCCTTGACCATGAATACATCATGTAATTTCTACTTAAAGAATGAAAAGAGAGAAGATACTTTGGTTTTCATCACAGGACGCTGTCAGTGCTCACTTGCCACCTCCTCCTCTGAATACGAGTAAAAATATCCTCACAATGTTAGAGAGGATCAAGTTTATCTACTCTGACATCAGTGCTGTATTTTTTAAGCCAGCATCACCTGCTTTTAGCAGACGGCATTTTTCCCAAATTAGATTCGTGTGATGCGAGCAGGTAGACTCTCCCCTGCAGGTTTGCATAATATCTTTTATAATACCTTATTTAAATGTGGTTCATTTCTCTGCCCTGTTGCAGAGAGATGATATTTGCTTGGTAATACTATTTTAGGAGCATGTATGCTTTTGTATGTAGTTTTAGAATAAAATAGAGTGAATTTATCCATCAATGTCTGTTTAGAGTTTGCCTGTTCTCCCTGTGCATGCATGAGTTTTTTCTGGGTACTCCTGCACACAGTCCAATAACATGTATGTCGGGCAACCATAAATTCACCTTAAATGTTAGTGTGAGTATCTGTGTTGTCCTTTGATGGACCAGCAACATGTCCAGGGTACAGAAACTGGCACAGAAAATGAATGAGTGATAGTGATTGACTCAAAACAACCATCGAAACAGCAACCAATCAAAGTTTTTTGAGTAGTTTATAAGAACTGAGTAAAACACAAAGTGATTTAAAGGAATCATGACATCACTATATAATACAAAATTTATAATGTAATCACAATGATATGTGTGCAGTTGAATCAGGAAGCTCGAATTGTTTTTTGTGCTCTGAGGAACATTCCTGTGTCTGAATGCGTTTGTGTGACCTGTTTTTTTTTGTTCTTATGTTGTCTCATCCATGTGATAATAAACATGGGCAGAAGAAAGAGCTGCAGGGGTTAGTTTCATCTCCATGGCCTGGTGTGCCAGGTTCAAATCCACTGTGACACAAATCTAAGATGCACACTTAAGCCTGCTGGGCTGCCATGATGTCCTGATTATTTCCAAGTTTAAACCATGAAGCGCAGCTGCTCTGCTCTTCTTTCCTGCGTCGGACAGAAGGATCAGTGTTGGAAGATCTGAAAGCAGGCAGACGTTAAAACCCTTTTTAACTGCAGGGATACATCTTGAGCCTTTGTGTTCTCGGATTTTCACTCATTACAGTTTCTCCCAGTCAGGAATTTGGCACATTTGGTGACAATCAGCAAGGTGGCTAAATTAAAAGTTCCCCCACAACACCTCAGTCAGGATGAGGTCTGGAGCTTATGGCCCACTCAATGACTGCAAGGCGCCAAGGTCCTGGGGCCGCCAAAGAAGTCCAAATCATAAATCCTCACCGTGCTTGACAGTTGGTATGAGTTGTTTGGTTTTCTCTCATTGTCACAACGCTTTAATGAAATAAGGCATGTGACAATGTAAAACATTTTGCTCCATGCCAGGGAATCAGTGACCCAGCACACAGACAGATGTAATTCATTCTCAGGATGCCGATGCTTCACAGTTGTCATCTCCCTTGTCTCGGTGTGTCGGCCATTTAAACTGCTTCTTCTGCTTGCTGTAGTTCAGAAGTGGTGACAGGCTAAACATGCACTTATCTCATCTAATGGTGGATAAACAGACAGCGAGTCCCCTGTGAGTCAGACTGGAGAGAGGAACACAGCCAGTGTGAATTAGCTATAAATGCACCTTGTTTAGTGGAGTCACAGTGAAGACCATGACTCGTGTTGTCCTTTTAGAGACACCCACATGCTCTGAGATGTCTGTGTCCTGTCTGAGCTGATTTTGTGTGGCGCTGTTGTATATTTAGACAAAACGAAACTCTATGGAGCAAACTGAGCTTTTCTTGTTCTTTTAATTAATTCCTAACAAGTTAACAATGGATTAGTACTAAAATGGCAGTATTTTAAAATCTCATAAATACATAATTAAATAAATAAAACTTATCAATCTCTTTAATATCGTGAACCTGAACAAATCACAAAAAGAGCCTGTTTAATATAAGAAAAATAGTTATTGGTGACGTTGGCTTTAATTCATGACATTAAATCTGAAATTTCATCAATAAATGTTCTCCCAATATCCAGACTATTTTTGTGATTATTTAAAAAATGTGACTGTTGGAGTATCACCGGTAGAGTATGGTACCTCTAGGCAATAAAAGGAGTGAGGAACCACTGAATGATTTTTACATTTGTGTTAAAATACAATATTGTGTTGCTTTTTTCTCATCTTAAAAAACACAGTTGGAATAAATGATAAAACAACTGTTGTGTCTTTGCTTCTGGTGTTTCAGCTGGGACGGACTGAGACAGCAGTGAACAACCTGAACCCAGTGTTTGGGGTGAAGTTCCAGGTGGACTATCACTTCGAAGAGATTCAGAAGCTTCGCTTCGCCATGTTCGATGAAGACAAGTGTGCCACTCAGCTTTATGAACACGACTTCCTGGGAGAATTCATCTGTACACTGGGAGTGGTACTGCAGACCTTTCTGTTTTAAGTTCTGTAATATGATGGATATGGTGACAAGGTGTAGTTTAATAGAGCAACTTAGTGTCTGAATGTAGCAGCCAGTGCATGAAACTACTAGAGTAAGACAAGCCACTGTTACAAAACACCCTGAATTAAGGTCTGGTTTGGTCTCATTGATACCGAACACAGCTGATTCTTTTTTTAAAATTCTTTTCTAGATTGTGTCCAATAAGAAACTTCACAGACCGTTGATATTAGCCAATGGGAAGCCAGCTGGCAAAGGTTCTATTACGGTAAGAATAATAGCCTTCGTAGATGTGTTGTAATACCAATACTTCCATTTACCTGAAAAATAAAACACATTTCAGATACACACAAGTTCCCAAACTACTCTTGCTTTTAGGATAAATCCTTTGGTTCATACAGAGGAATAAAATGATGGCTATAGACTATAGAACCTTCTCTTTTTTGCTAATATTTAGCTTCTACTTGATGAAACTAAAATGCCTGTTTGGGAAATTTTAACATTCGCAGTTTGGCTCTAAAACATTAGTTTTGGCAGTGAAGTGCAGCTTTAAGGATGAACAGAACCATCTGTAAACTTCAGTTCTACTTTAGCTGCTCCTGTATTTTTTGTGTCAGAAATGAATCGTTCAGATTGTGTAGTAGTGAGCCACTGCTCTTTTCTTTGGTTACTTTTCTGTAACCAGACACTGATGTCCAGATTGTACGACTGTAGATCGTATAAATGGCCAAATTCTCAGAGGATTTATGTATTTCACAGCTACAGTCATGGTAGGAAAGTAGACCACATGGTTTGATTTATATATTTAGACGAATGTAGAGTTTATGGGCTGAACGTTGTTGTTTTGGTTCTATCTTTCTTCAATAGATAAAAACACAATAGATTCAATGATGTGTGGTTCTGTTTACATCTAAATAATAAATCATTTTGGACCCTGGTAAAGACCGGATCATTCATATATAATATATATATATATATGATTACTTTGTCTTGTCTTTGTCTTGTTTAATATTAGTAGTAGTCTAACTGTATTATTGACTTTACTCAGACGTACTTTCCGGACAGAATACTTCTACTGGATACTTGATTTTACCTAAATTGTCTTGCAAATTGATTATACACCTTGAACTTCTCACTATTTTGAACATTGCAATATCAAATTTCTGTGTATTTTATTGGGATTTTATATGATAAATCATCACAAATTGTGACATGGAAAGAAAAAGTTACGTTTTTTATTCAGCTGCCCGTCTCCGCTGCTCCTCCAAGCTTGGGATTTTGCATTTTAATCTAACTCTGCTTTAAAGCTCTCCTGACGTTTCTCTCTGACCTGGCTGTTATGCTCCTTGGTCTTCATCTTTGTTCTCCAGTGTTCTCTAACAGTCCTCTGATACTGAGAATAAATGACAGACAAGTGGATTCTATTTACGAATTAGGAGACTTCCGAATGTAATCGGTTGCACTGGATTTAATTCAGGGTAAAGGGGAGGGGAAAACAAATATACTCCACACTTTTCAGATTCTTATTTGTAAACTGTTTAAGAACCACGAATAATTTTCTTCTACTTCACAATTAGGCACAACATTGTGTTGGTTCATTATGTAAAAACCAGTAAAATAAGTATGAGCTGTAACAATAACATAAAACATCTCGATTCTTTGTGTTTGAGTTAAAACTGGTGTTATTCTGTGCGTTTACTTCAGATAACAGCGCAGGAGCTGTCTGACAACAGAATCATCACTTTGACCCTGAGTGGGCGTAAACTGGATAAGAAGGTAGGCAGTCAGAGTCACACACACACACACACTCACACACATGCACACACACTCACACACATGCACACACACGTGCACAAACGGACATACTCAGAAAACTCAAATGCAAACACAAACACGCATCCAGATGAAAACACGCTGCATACTCTTCATACTAATTCAAACACACAAAGCCCACACAGAAAACATTTTCTGCAAATGTTTTAACCACCTGCTTCTTCTTTGTCTTTAAACCTGCTGACATGCAGGTGCAAAGGAAATAAGATTTTCGAAAAGATGCATAAGCAATTCAGGATGTATTATTTTTTCCATTTTAACACTTGTGTGTTTAGCCTTTTATATGCGAGCAAGCTTGAAAATGGAAAAGATTCTTACAATGCCTCTGCTGAACAGAGACATTTAAGCCCTCTGAATAAGCACAATTCATTCATTATGTTTTCATTTGTTTCTTGCAACATTTGATTGCATGCACAGCTTCGTGCTTTGCTTCTATCTATCAGTAAAGCAAAGCTGCCTGAATCGAACAGAATTTAAGCTGAGTGGAGCGGCCGCTGAGCAGAATCTCAGTTTGTTTTCAGCTCATCTGGGTGAATACCTGCTGTGCATCCTCCTGTTAAATCACCATGATGCACTAAAAACTGTAATTGCTGCAGCTGAAATGCGTTTTTGATGAAGGCACTATAAAAATTATAATAATATTCCATTAGAGGTTATTTTAAGAAATTAAGGGTTAGAAGAAATTAAGGAAAATAAGGTTGATCACATTTTTAATTGTGCTCTGTGCAGGACTTCTTTGGAAAATCAGATCCCTACCTGGAGTTTCACAAACAAGGAGAAGATGGTAAATGGATGCTGGTGCACCGGACAGAGGTAAGTCGTTACTGGGAATTAATGTCATTCTGATCTGTGAATCACAAGAGCAGTCATTATCAGCAGCAACAGGTCATAAGAAAGTATGCAGCTCAACTAGTGCCAGTTGAAAAAATACAAGGAGTTTGGTGAAATTAAGACAACAGCGTTATCTTCATAGAGACGACTGTGCCTAAGTGGGAAGATAAATCGCCTTGAATTTGAAAGTTGCGGGTTCGAGCTTCCTCTTGTCACATGTTGTTGTGCCCCTGGGCAAAACACTTAACCTCAAGTTGTCTACTGATCTGCATATCAATGTGTGAATATGTGTGCGATTGGATGAATGTGGCTTTAGTGTACGACCCTTTCAGTGGTGTGATATATAAGTTCAGTCCATCTTAAGTGAACTACCTTTGAGTTTGCAAACATACACAAAATTATGAAAATAAGACCACTCTTAGCTCCCACTAAGTGCTCTTAGCCTGGTAAATGGTGCATATGCATCTGCAAAGTGGGTTTGTTCTATAAGACCAAGAAATAAAGTAAAGTTTAGAAGCTAAAGGTAAGCAAATATTGACTCCATAATGAAGTATCATTAAACGTTCAACTTAACTACATTCAACCAGAAAAAAGCCATTAGGGCCACTAATTACTGTTTACATTTTTAATAGGGACACACTCACAGTGGCCCTCATATAAAAAGCATGAGGACAACTGGTACGGGCGTATGGGGAGAAAGGGCATGTCTGGTCATTTTTCTGCTTATTTTGGCATGTAGTAATTCGTTAATGAGATGGGAACCTTGTGTTCTGATCATTTTTGTTCTCAAATCTACACCAGTTGTTAATACATGAGGGCCTTTATAGAAGGACTGCAACATGTTTTTAAAATGGGTGGGACCCATCAATCATCAATGAACGTGTTGTGTCAAGTTAGACTTCACCACCACCCGTGATCCAACACAGATTTATCTCCATGGTGCATTCAAGTCAAATTGTATGCTACAATATCTATATTGAAACAACTCCAAATGAACAAATTAATATTTTTTTATTATCAGTTGTCACCTTAGTGTCATCTAGCACTTCCTAAATAACATCCTTGACCATTTTTAAATAATTATATTTTTGTAAATTTGTTTTCATAAAATCTGACCAAAAAATCCTAAAATGTTAACACAGTCTTAAACTAAACCTCTGTGGAAGCAAAATGTAAAATCAGGGGTGGCTCTTTGCCGTTCAGGGAACTATTTCTCTCATCATAGTTTGTTTTTATTTTCTTTATTTCTGTTTTTATTTCTAGTTGAGGGTTTTAGTGTCTGTCTCTTCTGATCTGTCGCTGACCAGGCCTATGAGTTAATGAATAAGTCTGAGCATTTATGGGATGTGCTGACTTCCTCCTTATGTTCAACACTACCTGGTTTCTTAATGAATCGTTTTTTTAGTTCAAACAGTCATGAAAGCTAAGTGTGTCTAAGTCTTAAACATCAGCAGTCTTCCTATTTAATTTCAGCCCGACCTCTGGGGTGCTGCTGTCTTTAGTACTGGACAGTAAGTTTGACCTTGTTGTTAATTGAAAACCTAAGAAACCAAAGATGCAGCAGTAGAGTAGTTTCACAATAAAATCATGCATGCTTTATTAGCTATTAATGTGGTGTAAAACAGCTTCATAAGCATCTGGAGATTTTGGAAGAAACCTTGCTGTTCCAGGTGTCACATCCATTGCTGTGGCTAAAGATGAGGTCCGGGCAGATATAATGCCAACGGCACTTTAAAGGAAAAATATTTCAAAAATGTGCAACGAGCAACAAAAAAGGGCAGACCAAAAAAACAGGAACAATGATGCTAAGCACAGCATCACCTGTAGAGAGGATCCTGTCAGCTGAACCAGAGGGTCTGATCACAGAATAACTTATTAATGGAAACTTGTCCTAAAATAATGCAGAATTTTTTCTGTTCCATTTGTGTGTAAAAGCTAATCAGCCAAAAAAGTTGCACACTAGCTGTTTTCTGCATAAGACAGACGGTTGCATTGACTGAATTGCACCTTAACTCAGGTCATATGACATTGTTAGCCAATACATTTCCTAAATGACTTGTTTAATGATTTTGATTTGATTTTTAGATACAGTGATGCATTCACACACTGAATGTGGCATGTCACTTTTTCTTTTGTGTTGTTCCTGTCAATGGTTGTGGTGGGTTTGGACCAAAACGCAGATAAACACTGGGCAGCAGCATGATGATAGATAAGGTTATTCTTTTAATTAAATAAGGCTTCCAAAAACTTACACAAGTTCCCAACAAGGTAGTGCAGAGAGTCACCAGAGAAACAACAGGGTAGTTAACAGGAAGAAGCAGCAAATGACAATGAGAAACAGTGAGCTTTAAAACTGGGGGAAGTACAATATGGAACCAATGAGAAAGGGAGGCAAGTAATTAGATGGATGCTGAACAGGTGTGAGGATAAGCTGCAAAGAACTGAGGGGGAATGAATCTGAGAAGACTAATTAACAGGGAAACAAAGACTGTACTTCCTGAGGCAACTCAAGAAGTTCAACCTTCCACAGGAGCTGCTGGTCATCTTCTACACTGCCATCATTCAATCTGTCCTGTCTTCATCCATCTCAGTGTGGTTTGGCTCATCCACAAAACAGGACAGGTCCAGACTGCAACGAATAATCAGGACTGCAGAGAGAATAATCAGGGCTGACCTTCCCTCCATCCAAGACTTATACAGGTCTAGGGTCAAGAAAAGAACTGCTAAAATCTCTGCCGACCCCACACACCCTGCACACAAACTGTTCAGAGTTTTACCTTCAGGTGGCGCTACAGAGCACTGTTCACTAAAACCAGCTGCCACAGAGACAGTTTCTTCCCCCAGGCTGTTTCTCTGATGAACATTCAATAGAGTACAAAACAACAGCATACAGATGTTGCAAATGCACCTTTTTTATTAGATATGTGTATATTGTACATTGTAAAGTGTTGCCCCCCAGCTCAGCCGTCTCATGTCGGGGTTTACCCCAGTGGATGAGAGGGTCGCATCCCTGCGCCTTCGGGTTGGGGACAGGGGTCTGACTGTCGTTTCGGCCTACGGGCCGAGCGGTAGTGCGGAGTACCCGGCCTTCTTGGTGTCCCTGTCGGGGGTGCTGGATAGTGCCCCTCCAGGGGACTCCATTATTCTGCTGGGGGACTTCAACGCCCACGTGGGAAACGACAGGGACACCTGGAGAGGATTGATCGGGAGGAATGGCCTCCCCGATCTGAACCCGAGTGGTGCTTTGTTATTGGACTTCTGTGCTAGTCACAGATTGTCCATAATGAACACCATGTTCAAACATAAGGGTGTCCATCAGTGCACTTGGCACCAGGACACCCTAGGCAGGAGGTCGATGATCCACTTTGTTATCGTATCGTCAGACCTTCGGCCGCATGTTTTGGACACTCGGTTGAAGAGAGGGGCTGAGCTGTCCACTGATCACCACCTGGTGGTGAGTTGGATCCGCTGGAGGAGGAGAAAGCCGGACAGACTTGGCAGGCCCAAGCGCATAGTGAGGGTCTGCGGGGAATGTCTGGCGGAGCCCTTGGCCAGGGATGTATTCAACTCCCACCTCCGGGAGAACTTTGACCAGATTTCAGGGGATGTTGGAGACATAGAGTCCGAATGGACCATGTTCTCCGCATCTATTGTCGATGCTGCTGCCCGTAGCTGCGGCCGTAAGGTCTGCGCTGCCTGTCACGGTGGCAATTCCAGAACCCGGTGTTGGACACCGGCAGTAAGGGATGCTGTCAAGCTGAAGAAGGAGTCCTATCGGCTGTGGTTGGCTTGTGGGACTCCTGAGGCAGCTGACGGGTACCATGAGGCCAAGCGTGCCACGGCCCGGGCGGTGGCAGAGGCAAAAAAGAAAGGCCTGGGAAGAGTTTGATGAGGCCATGGAGAAGGACAACTGGTTGGCCTCGAAGCGATTCTGGCAAAACATCCGGCACCTCAGGAGGGAGAAGCAGTGCTTCGCCAACACTGTTTATAGTGGGGGTGGGAGTACTTCGAGGACCTCCTCAATCCTGCCATCACGCATTCCCTGGTGGAAACAGAGGCTGGGGATTCAGGGTTGGACACTTTCATCACCCAGGCTGAAGTCACCGAGGTGATTAAAAAGCTCTGTGGTGGCAAAGCTTCGGGGGTGGATGAGATCCGCCCTGAGTACCTCAAATCTCTGGATGTTGTGGGGCTGTCATGGTTGACACGCCTCTTCAACGTTGCGTGGCGGTCGGGGACAATGCCTCTGGACGTGCAGACTGGATTGGTGGTCCCCCTTCATAAGTCGGGTGACCGGAGGGTGTGTTCCAACTACAGGGGGATCACACTCCTCAGCCTCCCTGGTAAGGCCTACGCCAGAGTATTGAAGAGGAGAGTCCGGCCGATACTCGAACCTCGGCTTCAGGAGGAGCAGTGTGGTTTTTGTCCCGGCCGTGGAACACTGGACCAGCTCTACACTCTCTACAGGGTACTCAAGGGTTCATGAGAGTTTGCCCAACCGGTCCACATGTGTTTTGTGGACCTGGAGAAAGCATTCGACTGTGTCCCTCGTGATGCCCTGTGGGGGGTGCTCCAGGAGTATGGAATTGGGGGCCCTTTATTAGGTGCCATCCGGTCCCTTTACAAGCGGAGCAGGAGTTTGGTCCGCATTGCCAGCAGTAAGTCGGACCTGTTCCTGGTGCATGTTGGACTCCGACAGGGCTGCCCTTTGTCACCGGTCCTGTTCATAACTTTTTTGGACAGGATTTCTAGACGCAGCCAAGGGCCGGAGGGGGTCTGGTTTGGGGACCAGTGGATTTCGTCTCTTCTTTTTGCAGATGACGTGGTCCTGCTGGCCCCCTCTAGCCAAGACCTACAGCATGCGCTGGGGCGGGTTTGCGGCTGGGATGAGGATCAGCTCCTCCAAGTCAGAGGCCATGGTACTCGACCGGAAAACGGTGGCTTGTCTTCTTCAGGTTGGAGGGGAGTTCCTGCTTCAAGTGGAGGAGTTCAAGTATCTCGGGGTCTTGTTCACAAGTGAGGGAAGAATGGAGCGGGAGATCGACAGACGGATCGGTGCGGCTGCCGCAGTAATGGGAGCGCTGTGCCGGTCCGTTGTGGTGAAGAGAGATCTGAGCCGAAAAGCGAAGCTCTCGATTTATCGGTCGGTCTACGTTCCTACCCTCACCTAAGGCCATGAACTTTGGGTCATGACCGAAAGAACGAGATCCCGGATACAAGCGGCTGAAATGAGCTTCCTCCGTAGGGTGGCCGGGCACTCCCTTAGAGATAGGGTGAGGAGCTCGGCCATCCAGGAGGGGCTCGGAGTAGAGCCGCTGCTCCTCCACATCGAGAGGATCCAGTTGAGGTGGCTCGGGCATCTATACTGGATGCCTCCTGGACGTCTTCCTTGGAAGGAGTCCCAGGGGACGGCCCAGGACACACTGAAGGGACTATGTCTCTCGTCTGGCCTGGGAATGCCTTGGGCTCCCCCCGGAGGAGCTGGAGGAGGTGTCTGGGGAGAGGGACATCTGGGTGCCTCTGCTGAGTCTGCTGCTCCCGCGACCCGGTCCCGGATAAAGCGGAAGACGACGAGTACGAGTACAAAGACTAAATAACAAAACTCAGGGAACAGATCTAGGGAACCCACAACAAACAAAAGATTAGGAATCAGGAAAGTAAGAACTAACAAAGTAGTCTGAGGACATAAAGGAAAACTAACAGGAAAAGTAAAAGAACAAACACTAAGTAACTGACAGCAACTAATGACCGGACAGAAAGGAAATAAACATGAGAGCCTAAAAAAAAGAGAACTATACTAAATTGACAATCCTGGGGAAAAAACTACATCTAAAGTAACAGTAAACAGAAGGGACTAAAAGACCTCGGGAAAAGGAACTAACTAACAAAGCTAAGTAGCATTGACCTGCTGGGGAATATGAGTAAACATATAAACACAAGGATCTAAGAAGAAACAGTAAAAAAAAATAAACTAAAAACCCACAGAAAAAGTAAACAAAAACAAAACCCAAAATGTCAGATCCTCTGTTTCCCTTTTTTTGTTTTTTTCATAAGATGCTCTAAAATAGGAAGGGGCCCTAGCGGTCCCACCAGCCCTACCGGCTCCATGAAGTCCGCGGTCCTTGCCTTGAAATGATTTATTTCTTTTTTTTTTATAAAGAAAGGTTTTAACAGTTTTGCTGCTGTTTTTTTTAATGATTCTGTTTCTGTGACTTCAGGTCATAAAGAACACATTAGACCCGGTGTGGAAACCTTTCACTGTGCCTCTCATTTCTCTCTGCAATGGAGATGTGGATAGAAGCATTAAGGTTGGTCCTTGTCTGCCTGAAAACTGACTTCTTTATTCATTTAGTCAGCTTTGCTGTTTCATTCATACCTCACATTTATTACTAAAAAAACAAAAAAGCAAGCTGTGAAAGCTCCTGGAGAGTGGTGAAGCAGTTTGTTCTTGCTTAGAGAAGATACAAAGAAAAAGGACACAGGAATGAGTTTCTCCAAGCAAACAAGTCAGGCTGATCCAGTGATTTGTGCTCATGGACAGGTGCTGTGTTATGATTACGATAATGATGGAGGCCATGACTTCATTGGAGAGTTTCAGACCACAGTTTCCAAGATGAGTGAAGCACAGAACTCGGTGGAGGTAAACACTGACATTATTGTTGCTATGTTTGTGCCACATGTCTGCAATGTCCTTGAGTGTCTCTAAAATCATCATTTGGTTATACTTAACACTATCTGAACCTCAGTGATCCTGCCAGGTTAGAATTGCAAAAAGTCTTAAATCATACAACATTTCTCTATTTCTTTCAAACAGAGCGTCTTTCTTGCAATCTTTATAAGTGGTCAAAAACCAAATTCAGTTTAGTCACATCTTTTGCTAATAATCATGGTCACAGATGCAGGTTTTCTCTCCTCTGACAAGTATCCCTCCTGTTTCTGGTCAGCTGAAGATGTAAAGATGTCCAGATCAGAGCACAGTGCACTCATTAGCAGCTCCCCGTGTCTTCTGTGTGTGGATGTGTCAAAGCAGCCTTGTGGCTTGTTCTCCCACTGACTCCCTTCATGTGTGATAATGAACTGGGTGTCTGTGTGTTTGTGTCTCTGTGTGTGTGTGTGTGTGTTGTGGGGGGGGTTATAAGCAAATAGCGACACTGGCAGGATGGAAAGATAGTGGATAAAAATGCTGAGAAAGAAATGAGAGTTGGAAAAGAATGAGACGTGCTTTTGAGATGGAGAACAGCCTTTAGATGAGCTGGAGTAACACGTCAGAACATTTAAAGCTACCTGTTGTGAATCAGCCCCTGTGTTTTTGTGCAGTGTGTGTCTCAAGCGTCTTTTCTGATCAAATACTCTAATTTAAAGTGTCACTCTGTGACTTTTTTCACTGTAGTAAAAGTAGTCCTACTCATTTTGTCACTTTAACCAAACTTTTTTTCTTAATAGACATAGGTGACCATATGACGAGTCTTCAGTGCCAGCAGATAGTACAGTTGGCATATAATATATCTCTGAGTTTGACAGTCCAGTTGAAGTTACTGTAGGCGGCTTCTGGAAACTTGCTAATCCCAGTCACAGCCTCTCAGTCAGATCCCCGTCTCCTCTTTCCAACTTTGCTGTCATCTGTTCTCTTTCTCGTTTTAAATTTGTCCTCTGTTTCGGACTCTTAGTTTTTTCTTTCCTGATAGTTCCTCTCACATCTTTTCACTCTTAGGTGGAGTTTGACTGCATCAATCCCAAGAAACAAAAAAAGAAGAAAAACTACAAAAACTCAGGAGTCATCATCATTAGGTCCTGTAAGGTGAGGATGGATGGATGGATGGATGGATGGATGGATGGATGGATGAAAGGAAGAAAGGTATGTATGGCATAATGACTTCTGTTGGCTTGTTAAAAGAAAAGCTGGTCGGCTGGATGCATTTATAGAGGAACTATTTTCCTTCAGAGGACTATGTCCAGTGGGTTATCAGTCAGTATTATTCTTATTAAAAGAAAGTTCTGGGCTTTGACAGTACTTGGGCCAATACAGTATTCTGTCCATGGAATCACATATTAAACACATATTCACATTCAGCTGATCGTCTGTCCATCATGTGTTCTTGAAACAACTGAAATGCAGAAGGCCTGAAATGACTTTACAGGCAATGAGCAAACCGAACCTTCACCAGGTAGCATGAAATGACTTGAATAGAGGATCAGACAAATACGGTCATAACTGGTTGAATAAAAAATCTTTTTATGGTGGCCTACATTTATCCTTCCACAATCTACTGTATCTTCAACGTCCCCCTGAGGGAAGGAGGTTTTAGTCCAAGAGTTTATGGTACATGGCCTTGTCCAGTGTTCATTCACTATGAGAAAGTCATCTTGTACTCTTGTGAGATAAAACACCACCAATATATACATCTTCCATCTCCATGCCTGATTGTGGAAATGTGGTTCTTCCGGTCATACTTAGCATTTCTGTTCCTCCAGACATGTTGTGTTAAGCTGATACCAAAGACCTTGATGTTGGTTTCTTTTGACCACAATTCTAAATTGTAAGGGTTTATGTTAATTTTATTGATTGAGGCTTACAGCCAAAAATTAGAAGTATGGCAAAAGACCATTTAGAAAAAAATGTCATTACAGAAATGTGGGTCTATTGAAAAAAAGGACTGTGCATTATATTATAATTATATTCGTTTGTTTTTTGCCTGAATTACTGCATAAGTGCAGCATGACATGGAGGCGATCAGCCTGTAGCTCTGCTTTATTAAGTTTTTGTTATAAATTAATATTCAACTTTTCTGTTTTCTGGGCTTTTATTAGTATAAATACATAATAAAAATTAAGAAATAAACAGTGGAACAGCTTTTTAAAGGACTTTTATATTTTAAAACATTGATCAATTCTTTTGCATTTTTAGTGTATACTGAGTCACTGAATGAAATAACTGAAATGAACTTTTCAGTGGTATTCCGGTTTATTGGGATAAACCTGTAGTTGTGGATTGATCCCTCACCATTCTTATGATCATCTTCATCCCATCAGGAAAGATCTAGCATTAGAACTCCAGACGGGGTGTGATTGATGATCATTTTACCAATATTTGTACCAGTAGTTGTTACCATCTTGCCAAGCTTCTTTGGTCTTGCCCTTGATGGTGGAGAGGTTGGAATGGGAGAAATGTGTTCTGTAGAGGGATATGCTTAAAACAAATAACGGGTTGAGATCAGGAGCATCTTTCATTGATTGACCAACAGATCTGTGTAAAATATCAGCCTAAAACTGATGTTTGGGAGCCAGAATTTTGAGTTGAGATAATATACATTTTTACACAATTAATAACCTTAAATTAACCATTTTTTAAATCAGTGTATAGACCGGGTTCAGCAACCTTTACAGTCCCTAAAAGCCATTTTTACCTTCTGTCCAGCTAAACAAAATTTCATTGGAGCCACAAAAGCAACATGCCTGTTTGAAACAATATGCTTGGTTTTATACCTACTTTAGAAGATTTGTTTAGGTTTTAATGTGAGAAAACAATTGTATGTTTGTTTTTCAGTTTAATACATTTTCTTTAATTTTTATATGCAGAAAGAGGAAAAAAACACTTAATAAAAAATATTCCTTACCCCATTAGTGTCATTGTTTGTGAAAATGTTTACATGAAAACGCAAGGGAAAATGCTTAATCTAGATTTTCAAAATAACTGTTATATTTTAAAACATTGCTCAATTCTTTTGCATTTTTGGCCAACGTCATTAAGAACCACAGAGTTGGCTGCAGACTCCTAGTATAGACAAATAAGTGATTTAGACACATACAGTATTTCTTCTTTAATGAATAAAACTGAACGTAAATGTTTTCTTTAACTTTGTCTCAGTACATCTTCATTTGAGTTAAGATTGTTGCCTTAAGCTAAGAACTTAGATTTTTGGACACACTGAAATAACGAAGCCAGGGGAAACAGAATTAACTTGCGTGAATAACCAGTTTTACCTCCTCACGCTTGCCCCAATCGTCACACTCCTAATTGGCCCTTTATCAGACCTGCTTGCCAAAAACTAATTAGAGCTGGAGCTTGGAGCGACAGGCGACACATAAAGCTGAAACATGGAGTCTTTAGCTGCCTATTAAAACAGCATTAAAGCTGTGTGCATGACAAGCTCTCATAATTGATTACTTTTCTTCATCCTGGCTGTTTTCATTATGAACAAGCCTTTGTGCAGAAACGCACAACAGATAAAGAAAGGTGCTAATATAGTAATTTTATTTACTGGCTAACAACAAGGATTATTGATGGTAGAATCCAGGCAAACGTTTGTTTTAACTTGAATGGCAATTCTGCTCAAATTTTAATACATAATAAATCTTTGCATTCAGAAGGAAAACATATTTTTATCAAGGGTTTATGGTAGAAAAAGGTTGAAAAACACAACATAAGCCTGCTCTTCTTCTGATTTCAGATTGCACACGATTATACCTTTCTGGATTACATACTGGGAGGATGCCAGCTCATGTTTACAGTGAGTACGATGTCAGCATTATGCTCTCGATGTCAGTTAGCCTTTGTTCCCTTTTCAGCATCTGCAGTGTTGTGATAATGAGATACATGTTTCTGCTTGCTCTGCTCTCAAAAATGGATGGAAAACATTCACATTTTCTATTTTCATCCCCTGGGGTTGCAGCTGGATTGTAGTCATTTACATACAGAGAGGGAGGAGGCACCGAGTGAAGGGAAATAAGTGCACTAGGGGAGAAATTGAGTTATTATAAATGCTAGAATATGCAAAAAACAGTTACATTCAAAAATAAAAAGTGATTTCAAATAAATGAATGTTCGTGATTTTCACATTGGGGTTGGAGAGAAACTGTGGATTCCAGACAGAGGTGAGAGGAAGCATCTTGGTTTATTTTTGTCTCCTGTCAGGAGAAACCTGTGTTCCTGATCATATCCCATTTTTTTTGTAACCCTATGAGAGAAGCTTCCTTTATAATGGCCATCCTAAGTCACAAACATTGAGCTTTTTATGCTCTCATTCTGGGTGAAAACACAGACACAAACATTTTTCCTTCTCCACCCTTCGCATAATGCTCCAGGTTTTCAAAGCAGATTTAGCAACATATGGATCATTTGGTGTGCTACATTCTCTTTCTGGTTGGGATTCCGATATTTTAGACAAAAACTGCAGGGTTACAATCTCACTACGCGTTATGTACTGCTGCTGTTTCATCCCCTAGTTATTGATATCTCCAAATGTTTGTCATCATAGAGAATATTTTGCTTTCATTGTCACAGTGGACCCGAACATAAAAGCACTGATCTGAAAAACAAATTGTGTTAAAAACTGGACCAAAACGTGCTTCAAGAAAGTCTGAGGTTAAGGGTGTGGATACATGGGAATTTGTGGTTTTTGGACTTTTTGTCACAGTTACATGTTTTAGATTTACAAACCTGTTTTATTATTAGACAAAAGAAACCCAGGTAAATATAAAAAGCTGTTTTAAAATAACCATCTAATTTATTAATGGGAAAAAAGTATCCAAACTAATCTGACCTTGTGTGAACAAGTAATCTTTCCCTTTGTTAAATCATAACTGTCAGTCAGTCATTTTCTGGTGCCTATCTCCAGCAGTCTACAGGCAGGGTACACCCTGGAGAGGTCGCCAGTCCATCACAGGGCAACACACAAACCACCATGCACACACCTAAGGGCAATTTAGATTAACCAATCAACAGGCAGGTCTTTGGAGGAAGCCGAAGTACCTGGTGAAAACCCACACATGCACGGGGAGAACATGCAAACTCCATGCAGAAAGACCCCCAGCTGTGAATCGAACCCAGGACCTTCTGCAAGGCAACAGTGCTACCAACTGCGCCACCGTACAACCCTAAACTAACTGTAATTACCAAACTTTTTGGATCAGTTTTCTGTACACACTTATATTGAACCTACCTGAAAACACGAAGTAGGCTAATCGATCTGTAAAAAGGAACGCATCATGCCCCGATCTAACATTATTCAAGAGGAGATGAGAAACAAGGTCACTGACATCTATTAGTCTTGAAAGGGTTGTGAAGCCATTTCTGAAGCTTTTGGACTATAGAGAACCAAAGAGAGACCAAAAATGGAGAAATCACTGAACAGTGGGGAACCTTCCCAGGAGGGGTCGGCCTGCCAAAATCACTCCCATGTCTCATCCATGGAGGAGTTTGAAATAAAACAACTGCTGACCCAAAACAACACAAAGGCTTGTCTCAGATTTGCACAAAAAGTGTTGCTGGGGTAGGGATATACTATGCTAATATGTTCCAAGGAAATATCATCTAAAAACAAGTAAAATGTTAAAATTATAGGTATTTAAACTTGTTTGGGGAAATTCTGTGGACTGACAAAAGTATAACGTTTTGGAAGGTGTACATCATTCATTTGGCATAAAACTAAAACGGCTGTTCAGAAAAGGATCATCATACCAAAAGTAAAACATGGTGGTAGCGTGATGGTCTGGGGATGCTTTGGGAATGCTTAGGAGAGAATGCCTTCCTCTGATTCAATTGAATTTGCTCTGTGCCAGAAAATCATGATGAAGAATATCAGCTAGTAAGGCAATATCAATGTTCTGGAGTGGTCTTCTCCAAGCACAGATTTTAATCCGCTTTAGAACTGTCACAGAACCCTAAACAGGCCACAGATGTAGGAAAATTGTCCAATGTGGTTGAATTAAAACTATTTTGGAAAGTCAAGTGGGTCAAAATTCTTCCACAGGGGTGTATAAGTCAGTTGCAGTTATCACAAAAGCTTGATTACTGTGTTGCCGCTAGGAGTGGTACAACCAGTTATTAGGTTTAGGGAGCAATTGATTTTCACATAAGAACCACATTTCTTTGGATGACTCTTTTCTCTTAATAAAATAGCATTTTGTATTGAACCAGGTTGACTTGATGTTGAGTAACAATTAAGTATAATAAAAATGCAAAAAGTAGAAGAAATTGTTTGGGCCCAGTAACTTTTCATCCGTCCATTCATCCGTCCATCCCTCTGTCCCTCTATCCGTCCATCTGTCCGTCCCTCCGTCCATCCATTCATCCGTCCGTCACTCCGTCCTCCGGTGCCTTTGTCCATTCATCCGTCCTTCAGTCCCTCCGTCCACCCATCCGTCGGTCCCTTCGTCCTTCCGTCCATTCATCCGTCCATCCCTTCGTCCTTCCGTCCCTCTGGCCATCCATCCGTCTGTCCCTTTGTCTATGTGTTTACTGCTTTTCGGCAGATTCTTCAATTCAATACAATAGATGAACTACATTGTGGGGAAGATACAGTCTTCCCACAGTTTAAATATGATGAAACGGTTCCTCCTGAATATGCAAAAATACTCTAAATGTGTCAATATTTTTTATAATAGTTCAGTCGTTTTTATCTATTTATTTATTGTGTTGAGATGCAAGGAAAGTATTTTGATGTATGGGGTAGCAGGGCTGATGATTCAGAAAAACTGCAGCTCAGGTTTTTATCAAAGTACCTTTTTGGCACTTTGTGGAGAAGAAGCTAAGTGCCATTCAGTTCCATTAAGGAGGAAAAATGGAAGACCCATCTGCAGCAGATGTCACATAAACAGTCCAAATGGTTATATGGAGATAATATTAGCCATGGCCTTGCCACTGTGCAGAAATAAACAGCAGGTAATCAAACAAAAACACAGAGGGGTCTGCAGAGAGGGGTCCGATCAGCTTTAATCCACAACAAACCAAGGAACTTATGACTATTTAAAGTCAGTATGTGATGATTTTCAGGTGACCTGTTTTCGTTTTAAACCTCAACCCCAAAGACTTGAAGTGCTACACAAGTTTGATTGAGATGTTTCTGGAAAAATCCTTAAAAAAACTTTATACCGTTATGCTTGAGGTGGGGAGCAAGAAGCAAGCTGGAAATGAAAATGTGTCCTTTGTTGATTTTGTTTCATAATAATGTTTCTACGATGCAGTTATGAATTCACAAGCTTTAATTTACACTTAATGTGTTTGCTGATCAACAGAGCACAGCGGTGTAATAACTTGCTCCATAATGATGTTCACATGAGAAAATGTCAACAAGGGTTGTGGAGTCACAGTTTAATTTAGTTAAAATAACTCAGTGAGGCAGAGGTGCAGTTGAGATGCAGAGAGACTGGAAATCAAGGAGGGATAAAATAAACAGAGATCTTTAATAACCAAAGAACCTGAGAATAAACAAATAAACTTTATGCAAAAATGAACTAAGGCAAGACCTTAAGACCATTAAGAACATAACAAGGAAATGATCAGAATTAAACACAAAAGAAAAACAAATTATCCATTTATGGTACTGAAGTTGTGTAAGCTTCAAATTAGTAATCTAGGACTTTTTGTTTCCCTGGGGTAAAAATCTGACATGACACAAAGACCTGTTGCTTTTAGCCACCGGCCACTTGGCTGGACGATGACACCAGTTTATCTTGCCATCATGAACCGTGGACAGAATGATAGAGGAGGTAAAACAAAATCCCCAAAGCTTGCTGTTAGAAAACTGACATAAGGAGTGCTCACTTGGGGTCACCAGGTCTCCATGACAACGATTAGACACTATTTGCAAGCCAAATGGTTGTTTAGGAGTATTGATAAAGTCTTCTGTCCTACCAACTCAAATGTGAATATTTTTGAGTTTGCAAATCTCCCTTGGGACATTAACCAGAATTTACTCAGATTAGACTAAGATTGAACTCTGAAGCAACAATCACTCTATATGGATCTGTTTCCACCACTGTGAGGAATGTTACAGAAAAAGACTACGGACAGCAGGGGTGCCAGTAAATTTGTTAGAAAAAGATTATTGCTTGATGTAGGATTTCTACTCCATTGACTTGATGTACTCAGATTATAAATTGGACTAAAAATAATCTTTTTTAAATGGTATGTTTCCAACTGATGGCTGCATGTTTCAACCTTGCCAACTTTGCAGCACTTGCACTATTGGTCTTCTGTGTCCAGTTAAACAGAACCCTGACCTTTTTTTTAGAGAACACATTGTGCAGATTTTCTGGGCTAGCGAGCAGCACAGGGCTGAGTTAAAACCCAGTTACTCCTAAGTGGCATGCACAAGAACAGACAATCACTCCATCCCTTTGCTGCCACCTGTTTTTGCCACTTTGTTGTTGGAAGCGAGCCTTTAAAACAGAGAAGGTAGTTGTTGTTGCCATAGTGACGTTCTGTGCTGCTGATAAATGTTAAAGACATTTTGTTTGAGAGGGAAGTGAAACGGGATGATGTAAAAGGTGTTTATTCATATTTACAGCACTGCCTCATAGAAAAGCATGAAGCACACTCCATCCAAAAATAGATCAGATGGTTACCTTAGGTACCGTAGATTTTGTGGAAACAATTAGACTTTTTTGGTTCGGAGAGGTAAGTTTCATTTGGAGATGATTCAAATTCTTCAGCTTTCTTATCAGGTAGAAAAATGTGTGGATTTTCTACACAGCTAACTGTCACTTTGTATGAAAAATATGCAGCAACAGACAAGTACTGAGTCATAAGAGCTAAGCAGTGTGAATGTTTATGTTTATCGTAATATTTATTTACGTTACAATCATACTGTAAGTAAATGTCTGAGCTCTCCATTAAAAGAATATCCGAAGCCATTTTCACAGGTTTACTTTTTAAATGTTTTTGTGCCGTTATTAGCAACAATACATTTACACAAGTCAGTGTAAATAACATACAGATAGAAAACCTACTGCTTTGTGCTGTTAAATGTGTTACAAACTATGAAGAAATACAAAGCTTGAGCAATAAAAACAGTAACTATTCTTTAAACATGAATTTCTGTCATATTTTAGCAAAACTCTCAATAGCCTTTTATTCAGATGCCACTTTACTCTTCTCCATGTGATGACCACAGTTTGCATTAGGAGATGAAACCGTTTCAGTAACAAGTAACTAATTGCCTCTGTGCTCTGTTCAGCTTTTGATAACCTAATAAAACAAGAAGTAGGAACTCTGAAAAAATCCTGCTGGATTCTGGATGGCTGCATTCAAACAGAAACACTCTTTGTGATCAGCGACACTCAGGGGCGTATGAAGAATGCAAACGTTAAGATGAATGCTTTAGGTGCAAATGAAAAGGAACCTTTATAGAGACAGTTTCTTCCATTCCATACACGCACATCTGCAGACACTCCTTTGAGGGGAAAGACATTCTTCATTGTCTTCCATTGATGTCCAAACGTCCAAATTACTGTTTTTCTGCAGCCATTCATGCACACCGAACCAAACCCAAACTTCTGCAAATATTTTATCACATCCACTCTGAACAGAACTTGTGCATTTTGGCTGTACACACCCAAAGAATGTCTTCAAACAGACACCTTTTCTGCTTTAGCTGCTTATGCAGACTGACTTTACTGTGAATAATCTCTCACAGACAACCAGTCACCAATGACATTGTCTAATGTACAATCTATCCATTTTGGTACTAACATGTTATAACCACATGCACACACACCCACAAACAGAGAAGAAGTTGTGTAGAAAACCACACAAGAAGAAAGAGCTGTTCTGTGGTGTTCAATCAATCTTACTGAGGCTTTAAACCTAATCTCCAGGAGGGGAACATCTCTCCTCTCAGGCACCGTGGGAGCTGGAGGGGAAAGCATCATTCCTCTGCTACACAACACAAAGAAACAACCTACTTTGGTGGAGAGGCTCATTTTAAATGAATCAGTATATTCATTTTAAAAGCTTCATATCTTTAATAGCTCAATTAATAACTGGTGGATTTTAGTGTAAGAATTCGGAGGATTCACCGTAGTGAAAAAGACTTCATGTCAAGGATGTTGCAAGATGATATTTTCAGGGTAGGTTTAGGTTAGAATTGTATTTCATTATGTACAGTATGTCCCATATTTATAAAAGGATGAATGAATGATTGAAATTATTAAAGCAAATAAATATTTATTACTTGTTGTAGGACTGCTGTGGGTAACATTTATTGTAGTTACATTCCTACTTACCAACATCATCATCAGCACCAGTAAATTACCTGCCACAGTGGTTTGCTCTTCCCACAGCTTGATTAAAAAATCACACTTTCATGCTATCACTGTATTTGTACAAACTAGAAGTAAAATGATTGTATTTTGAAAATGGTTTTAAACCCATTATAAAAGCATTTATAGCCATTAGTATCACTAACTGTACTGTTTTCCACTGTGATTATTTTCTAGATCGTTAATATTTCTACCTGCCACTATTAAATTAAGGTAGAGGTAGGACCCAAATGCAGAGCGTAGTGGAGTAATGAAGATATTTAATAAAGGAAACTTACACGTAGAACAGGACAGGTAAAGTAAACAGACATGGAGCCCGGTCGTTAACAGGAGGAACCAGTGGTGAATAATGAAAACCAGAGGGTGTAAATGCAGAGGTATGGTGGAAAATGGACCAATGAACAACAGGAGCAATTCAGGAGAAATCTGGAGCAGCTGGTGATGGGGAGGACAGGACAACTGAAGGAGGTGAGGGTAATTAAAATAGATGAGCAGGGAGTCCCGGGGAATAACAGCACATCTTAGCACAATAAGGAATCTAAACTACAATGATCCAAAAGCTAACCTAACCGCAACTGAAGAACAAAAACAGGGAGGACATCTAACAAAACATAAATGTACACAACTACAAGAAACAGCAAAAAGAGAACAACAGGATAACAAGGGAACCAAAACTCTGAAACAAGCAGATCATAACAGTCAACGTTTTGCAGCAGCCTGCCAGCATTTCCTGCTCTTGGTACAGGATCAGTAGAGTTTCAAAGTCCAAAAGGATAAAACAAATCAACTTTCTTGAATCCAATCGGCCTCGTGTTGCTTCTCTGTGGAGTTTCAGAGTTTTCTTCTCAGTTATTATTACCTTCAAAGGCGTCTGAACTATGGAGCAAGTGGAGCAACTGCTTCCTCTTTTAAAAGTAGGGCAGAAAACGTATGTTTTTGCTCCGCCAGTTTTTGACCCAAAGACATTTTATCGCTCCCTGCACTCTGTTAATTCTTCATAGTTTTTTTAAACTGCCAAGCATAAAATAAATATTTGACATAATTGCTAATTGTGTTTATTTTAGTTCCACCCTCATTCGCTTCTGAGTTGGATTTAAAAAAACTAAACATATCCTAATGGGATATCACTTGTTGGACAGTATGCAGCCATGGATATAAAGATATAATGGACAAAATCTGAATCTGCTTTTTAAATGTTATAACAGTGCTGCCTCTCTCACTCACTGTAAATTGGATAAAATACAGCATACAAATGTTTTGCAGGTCCAATCTGATCAATCTGCAGCAGCGACATGGGAAAACCTGCAGATTTAAGTTTCTCCCTGCAGAAACAGCATCACGGACTATTTTTAACCCACATTTCATTAAATTATTTAAATAAAAGAACTTAACCAGCAAGACGCAAATAGATTTTATCAATGTTCAAACTTAGGATCTCTTGCACAGAAGGAGGGGATCTGGGCCTCTAAATTACCAAACTACCATGTTAGATTGGTAGGGTATATTAATGGTTTACTCCACCATGTTGCTACATGAGCGGTTAGGTTATTGGGGGCACATATACAACAAATAGAAAATTGTTTGCTGTTTAACTGGCATTAATAAGCTCCGCCCATATGTTAAAACTTTTAACATCTGTTTATAAACAGTGTATTAGTTTGTTCTGTTGATGTTTTTGGCATTACGTTTAAACATTCATGGTAAATTCACCAATAAAATGACCTGGAAATACTAAGCACCATGGATAGGTGGATCGATCAGTGGCTTTAGCCCAATATCTAATCCAATATTGATGTCAGTATTGGGTCAGATAGCCATAATGGAGCAATAATTAGCTTCTACCAAGTCATGGCATAGTGAATATCAATCTTTGGCTCCTAAACAGTTTCACAGTTCTTGAAGCAACTACTTTTCTAGCTTGCTGTATCATCTTGCTGTGCTGCAGCACTAAGATGAACATGTAAACAGAAATAAGCTGTGATGTTTTCAGTTTGTCTTTTATAAAAGGGAATCAGTTAAAAGCATTTCTGTTCTCATAACCCTTTTAGAAAAAGTGCAACTTTCTGTGCTGCTGCTTCAGTAAAGTTAATGCAGAGTCAAGGTCATCCATCCTTCCCAGTGGGGAGGCTGTAGCCTCCTAAACTGATCAATAACACTAACCATATCACGGCCTGAGACAGAGAACCCAAATTCAGCCAAACACAAAGTGAAAAGTTAAGATTTATTCAGTAACTCAGGATCAGAAAGCAGGAGAGCAGCAGTCAGCTTCCACAAATCACTTCTCAGTCTGAGAATGAGGCGCAGAATCCAGAAGAGGATGTGATCCAGACAGTTAATGAGGAAGAATCCAACAGACTGAAGTCAGATTGCCGACTGACCCAAATCCTCAGGGTAATCAGCTGAAGCTGTGACCAGAACACAGAGAGCTGCGATTGTCCTCTTGACAATAATTCCAGGCGGACTTGAGAGCCAGGTGGGCTCAGGCTGAATAAACCAGTGGCTTGGCTGGGGACAGAAACAGGGACAGAAACAGAGTCGAATTCCAGGGCTAGAGGCGTCAGGCAAGGGGCAGGCAGAGGCATGAAACCAGAGGCAGAAAACAGAGTCAAAATCCAGAAATCCAATCCGTCAGACAAGGAGCAGGCAGGAAGACAAAATCCGTGAGGCAAGGCAAGGTCAGAGAACGAGATCAGTCAGGAAGGATCGCTGGATAACTACTCACAAATGTTTTCGAAAATCTGGCACCGTCTGCCTGTCAGAGGGCTGTGTATAACTGCAGCTCCACAGGTGTGTGGCATGACGGTGATTGCGCAGCAGCAGACAGGTGAAGCAGATGAGTTGATTGCATGAGTGAGAGCAGAGCTGGCAGACAGGCCAGAATCATAACAGTAGCCCCCCTCAAGGTCTGGCTCTGGATGGACCCCGAGGCTGATCAGGATGGAGGCGGTGGATATCCCGGATGAGGGTTTTGTCCACGATGAAAGGGAATGCAGGAATGCAGGAATCCAGGACCTCTCCTCAGGACCATAGCAGCCAATCAGGTAACATATGCCACATCCCTGCCTTCTGGACCGGATGATGCGCCGGACAGTGTAGACCGGGCCATCAGCAAGAAGCCGGGCGGGTGGAGGGGGCCCGGAGTAGGGCCCGAGGCGGGACACCACTTTGGGCTTTATCTGGGACATGTGGAAGGTAGGGTGAACTCTCATGGCGTGGGGCAGACGTAAACGAACAGCCACAGGATTGATAATCTTGGATATGGGAAAAGGTCCCACAAACCGAGGTGCCAGCTTACGGGAGTCAACCAGAAGCGGGAGGTCCTTGGTGGACAGCCAAACCTTCTGTCCCACCTGGTAGCTTCGAGCAGGGACTCTCCGACGATTTGCTGTGTGTGCCTGCACCTCCGACATCCTGATCATGGACCTTCTTGCCTTTCTCCAAAAGCGGTGACATCTTAGGGCCGCGGCCTGAGCAGAAGGAACCTCAGCTTCTTTCTCCTGGACTGTGAACAAGGTTGGCTGAAAACCAAACACAACTTGGAAAGTGGACATCCCCTTGGCACTAGCCAGGAGGGTGTTGACAGCATATTCAACCCAGGGTAAATTTTGAGACCATTTTGTTGCGTCTGACTCACATAGTGCGCGAAGTTTGGTCTCCACCTTCTGGTTGGCCCTCTCAGTTTGTCTGTCCGACTGTGGGTGAAATCCTGAGGACAAACTGACTGTAATCCCCGCAGGGAACAAAACTCTCTCCAGAAACGTGACACAACTGGGGCCCTCTGTCTGAGACAGTGTCTGTGGGTATGCCGTGAAGGCGAAAAACCTCACATGCCAAAATGTCCCCCATTTCCTTGGCTGAAGGCAACTTCTTGAGAGGGACAAGGTGAACCATCTTTGAAAACCTGTCGATGACAGTTAGCAGAACTGTGAAGCCATTAGAAACTGGCAAACCTGTCACGACGTCCATGGCTATGTGTGACCAAGGACGAGGAGGAATAGGTAGTGGGTGTAAGAGTCCAGCAGGAGGGCGACGAGAAGACTTTGCTTGGGAACATTGAGTCCAGGCCGTGACATAATCTGTAACATCTTTGATAAGAGATGGCCACCAAAACTGAGTCCGGACCATCTGCAACCTCCTGCTGATACAAGGATGACAGAACAAACGTGAATTATGGCATGAATTAAGTACCTTGGGTACGAGGCGCTCTGGGAAAAAACACCAGTCAGGTGGGCATGAAGTTGGGATAGGGAGGTCTTTGGTGGCATCTCTAACCTCTCCTTCCAACTCCAACATGGTGACACAGAGTCTCACTGATTCCAGGAGAATAAACTCATCCTCCCCAGAGGCCTGTGACCCAGAGAGTTCCTGTTTTCTGGACAGGGCGTCTGGTTTGCCATTTTTGATTCCAGGTCTGAAAGAGAGAGAGAAGTTGAATCTTCCAAAAATTAAAGCCCACCTTGCCTGCCTGGTGGGATTAAGACGCTTCGCTGATCTCAGGTACTCCAGGTTCTCATGATCTGTCCAAACAAGAAACGGTTCCATAGCCCCCTCTAGTCAATGCCTCCACTCCTCGAGAGCCAACTTGACTGCCAGCAGTTCTCGGTGCCCCACATCATAATTACGTTCTGCTCGGGACAAAGTTCTAGAAAAGAAGGCACATGGGTGAATACAATCATCAGAACTTCTTTGGCTTAGGACTGCTCCAACCCCAGTGTTAGAGGCGTCGAACTCCACTATGAACTGTTTGTCGGGGATAGGGGACTGTAGATCAGGGGCAGACGTAAATAAACCTTTGAGCTTGACAAATGCTGTTTCTGCCATCTCGTTCCATACAAACTTGACCTTAGAAAATGTGAGGGCGTTAAGAGGGGCTGCTACTAGGCTATAATTTCTGATAAAACGTCTGTAAAAGTTAGCAAACCCCAGAAACCTTTGTAGCTGCTTGCGATCGGTAGGAGAAGGCTATTCCAAGACCACCTTGACTTTGGAAGGATCCACACGAGATCCAGTCAGGAAGGAACGCTGGATAACTACTCACAAATGTTTTCGAAAATCTGGTACCTTCTGCCTGTTAGATGGCTGTATATAACTGCAGCTCCACAGGTGTGTGGTATGACGGTGATTGCGCAGCAGCGCAGCAGCAGACAGGTGAAGCAGATGAGTTGATTGCATGAGTGAGAGCAGAGCAGGCAGACGGGCCAGAATCGTCACAAACCATGCTCTATCAAAGCTTCCTTTAAATAAAAAGCACATATCTCTGCAATTGAAAGTATATGGTATAGGGATGTATCGGTTTAAATAATAACGAAGAATAACTGCTTTTACGTTCACATCATACTTTTTTTCATCTTCCTACACAGACCCTTAATAATCCATCACTGTCTAGTTTCCACTAATGTGAGTTTTATATTCAAAAAGAATATAAGATGTCTTAAACGAATATTCTTAAACAAATGATCCATAAATAAGAGCAATATGACCCAAAGCAGACTTTCCCCTCATTCAAATCCTGGAGTTATTGACCATCTCAGTAGGAGAGAATAAGATGTTCACACAGGCTGTGACACCTCCACCCATACACCTCCCCTCCATCTGTGTCACTGGCTGTTTAACTGCAAATGTGTCAGAGAGATTCTGCCAAATATTCAACAGGGAAACCAATAATAAAACTTCAGTGAGAATGTCAGCATGTCAGCTGCTCAATAGGAAATTGGTGGTAGTGGGATGAGCTGTCAATGTAGTAAAAGTTTCAAGCATTCCCTGCTGTGAAATATACAGTAATCAGATGTGTCTGTTACCTCCTGTTCATTTGAATTTAGAGATCGCTCTCCTGTTCAAACAGTTAGTCATGTTTTATTAGCTCTGCTTCTCTGTTTAAAACCTACAACCAGCCTGAAGCAAAGAACAAGTCAGGATGGCTTCATCTGTCATCAGATTCACAGCTGTCACATCTGTCAGTGGAGAGGGCAATGGAGGACGAATGCTGTAATGGTTCAGGGATGATTTAGATCCATCAACTGTCAGTTTGCTAACGCATATTTTCAGCCACATTGTAAACCCAAACAGATGTACAGCAGAGCAGGTTGAGAGGCAATGCCAGGAGAAATATGTTGTGTAAACATTGATGAAAATTGTTATAAGTTTCTAGAATCAAATTTTTTTTATTGAACTTTATGATTATGTAATGTTATAGAAAGTTTTGTAAGTCTTCCAACCTTATGGAAACAACCAGCACTTTATTTGAGATCTTTAAAACAAACTTCACTTAGACAAAGTTCTGTTTTTAGACATTTACATCCAGTCTTTGTGGGTATGAATATTATAATAATTTTAGACTTTTAATGATGCATTTGAACCATTCTTGTTGTTTTGGAGTGGTTTGGATAATACAACATTCAGCTAGATAATTAAAAAACAAGGAGAACAGGATATGGAGCATGGGCCAGAAAACGGGCATGGAAATGGAAGAATGGAAGAATGAAAGACCAAAAAGAGCTTGTAGAAGGGAAACAGGTGAGTGGCATTAGCGTGACGAGCAGACGCAGGTGGGCTGAATGAGCTGGATGCTCAGTGAGCGGAAGACATCATAGAAATGGGGATGAAGACTGGCAAACAGAAATAAATCCAAAACCACGAAAGGACAGGATGCAAGAATAAACTAGAAGGCTAAACAAAAAAGAATGAACTAATATGGAAAACGCCTAACAATAATCAGCACAGGAAAAATAAGAAAGCAAGACATAAGGAACATACTTGTACTCGTACTGGTACTCATACTCGTCGTCTTCCGCTTCATCCGGACCAGGTTTCGGGGCCAGCAGACTCAGTAGAGACACCCAGATGTCCCTCTCCCCAGACACCTCCTCCAGCTCCTCTGGGGGGAGCCCAATGCATTCCCAGGCCAGCCGAGAGACATAGTCCCTCCAACGTGTCCTGGGCCGTCCCCCGGGGCTCCTCCCGGTGGGACGTGTCTGGAACACCTACAAAGGAAGGCGTCCAGGAGGCCCGAGCCACCTCAACTGGCTCCTCTCGATGTGGAGTAACAGCGGCTCTACTCCACATCATCTACATAACAACAGGAAAATTACCCAAACACCTTTAGATCGCCTAAATCCTGGTAGAACATGGTTAAAAGTCGAGCCCATGCCAGGAACCCAATCAATTTAAACAAACTCTTAAATAAGCTTGTTGATGGCTGTAAAACGTGTCTGGTTTAACTGTAACTTGCTAAGATACATTTTAGCAAATATTACTGTGGATGTATGTATTTATTTGATCCTGTATGTATAATTCTGACCCTGTGCAGATTTCTTTCTTTTAACCACTGTTTGTGTTTGGCAGATTGGTTTTTCTATAAGTATTTTGATAAGGTTTGTCCACGGATTCATGGATTCAGCCTGTTTCTTCATGTAATCTCCGACAGACGCCATGATCTTAACACCAGTTTGAAGGATCAGCCCATCTGCTGCAGACCTCGCTCTTCTTCTTATTGCTAACGATTATGAGTCTGGCTGCAAATCTGAGCTGAATATCATGATATAGAATGTGTTTATATGAGTCATATTTATTGTTGATTGTGACATGTTCCTTCTTACTGCTTTTTGGATCTAGTACAACCGGATTCCTTGTTTTTGTGCATTGCTTTGTTCTGTTTTATAGGAATAACATCACTACTTTTTGATTTGTTCTGTTTATTCTTAATGATTTCACCCTTGATGTTTCATGTTTTTATGGGATAACATTTTCTATATTGAAATAGTTTAGAACTTGGTAAAAACTAGATAATTCTAATATTTAACACCCAAGCATTGAAAGACAAAACAGAGGAAAAAAAACATGCACAAAATCTGCAACAGAGACTCCTAATGGTTGACTTTTCTCTGTATCTTTTTCCACCATAACATGTTCTATCTTTGCTCTATTTTTGGTTGCTTTAAACGACTACAGACTTAGCCAGATTGAAGAAAATGGGGCAGTCTAATGTTTTAATAAGCTTTAAGGAGTTTATGAGGGGGAGGTTGCAGCATACATTTAAAAATATAGAAATACAAGCACATATGCAATAATGGGAGCTACATTCAATTTAAAAATCAACATGCTTTTTCATACTTCTCTTTCTACCTTTCTTAGAACCAGATTTCTACTGAGGACAAAAAACTTTTGGAAATAAGATTGACTTTGTTTGTACATGCCTGTCTTTGTGTAAAACTATGACAGTTCTGCAGATCTCCGCGAGTTTTCTCTAATCTGTGTTCCCTCAGGTCGGCATCGACTTCACAGCGTCTAACGGGAACCCCAGAGAACCGTCCTCTCTCCACTACATCAACCCGCTGGGCAGCAACGAGTATCTCTCTGCCATTTTAGCTGTTGGGCAAATCATACAGGACTATGACACGTGAGTGTTGAGCTCATTCTCTCTGCTTGTTTTTATCGGGTTACAGTTGCTTTAAGAGGTTTACGTACACACAAGTCTCATTCATCTTTTATTTTTTAGATTTTCAGTTCTGTGATTTCATTCATAAAGGAAAAAAGCTATGTAAACCAACCTATGTGAAAAAGTAATTGCCCCCTAAAACTAATAACTATTTGTGTCTCCATTAGCAGCAACAACTGACATAAGGAGGTTGTGATAACTAGAATTGATTCTTTCATGTCAGGACTGAGGTATTTTTCCTATGTTTCTGCACAGAAATGTTTTAATTCAGCCACTTGGAGGGTTTTCAAGTATGAACGGTGTGTTTAAGGTCTTACTGCAGTATCTAAATTGGATTTAAGTCCAGACTTTGACCTCATTTTAATTATTTTAAGTCATCGCGAGGCAGCCTTGCTGCTGTGCATTGGCTCACCGTCCTGCTGCATAATCAATGTGTGATTGGACTTGGGTTCACTTATGTCTCATCAGTTCACAGAATATTTTCCCTAAAGCCTTTGGGACCGTCAAGATATGTTTTGGTAAAAGTAAGACGGGCCTTTATGTTATTTTTGTTGAGCAGTGGTTATTGCGGAACCAACGTTTTATGTCCCCCAGTCTTCCTCTTGTTGAATCTCTGACTTTAACTAAGGCAAGTGAGGTCTGAAGAGTTTTAGATGTTGTTCTGGGTTGTTTTGTGACCTCCTGGTTAAATCACTGTTGTGCTCTTGGAGTCCTTTTGGTACTTTTGTTGCTTTTTGAGATCTTTCATCAGTCAGAGGGGTACTTTTAAAAGTGTTTTCTTGTTTCTGATGGTCAGGTAATAATCAGGCCTGGCTTTGGCTTGTGAAACTGAGCACTAGAAAAGATTTAGTTTATTTAACAAGGCCCATGTTGGTTTGGATAGCTTAAATGAATGAAATCATTTTAAAACTGCTTTTTATTTATTCAGGTTATCTTTATTCAATATTAAAACTTGTTTGTTGATGTGAAACATTTAAGTATGACAAAAAAAGCAAAAACAGAAGAAATCTTTAAGGTGGCAAACACTTTTAACAGCCCTGCATTTTATCTTGTTTTACATGATATAATGATTATACATCATATAATTATAAGTTTAATATTACTGCTGATTTTACATGCAGGCTCAAGTAAATACACACTCATCCAATGATATGTGGTGAGTTTCCTTTAGAAAGACACTTTTTGTAGCCACCAGTCTCTGGCTGTATATTTCATTTCTCTTCTTGGTTGAATTGGTGAGGTTCTTTTAAGCTTAGTGCATACATTTCAAGTTTGAGGCTGAAGCTTTGGGGAGAGTTAATGCTAGCCTTCTTTACTCATTGCAAAACTAGTTTTGATGGGTGTCTGAGATTATTGCTCTGTTAGAACACCCCAAATGTGTAACCATGTGACCAATCTGTCACCCACATTTGAAAGTGAATTTGTTAGATAGGTCAGACAATTCCAGGAACCACCAAGTCTGAAGCATGTGATGAGCTTGAAACTGCTGCAACCAGTTAAGCCGTCCACAATGAATCCAGTTCTACATCAACACTGACTGGAAGGGTTTCCGACCAGGAAAGAACGCCTGGGCCGCTTGTATCCGGGATCTCGTTCTTTCAGTCATGACCCAAAGTTCATGGCCATAGGTGAGGGTAGGAACGTAGACCGACAGCTAAATCGAGAGCTTCGCTTTTCGGCTCAGCTCTCTCTTCACCACAACAGACCAGCACAGCGTCCCCATTACTGCGGCAGCCGCACCGATACGTCTGTCGATCTCCCTCTCCATTCTCCCCTCACTCATGAACAAGACCCCAAAATACCGGAACTCCTCCACTTGAGGCAGGAACCCCACTCCAACCTGAAGAGGACAAGCCACCCTTTTCTGGCCGAGAACCATGGCCTTGGACTTAAAGGAGCTGATCATCATCCCAGCCACTTCACACTGGGCTATGAACCCCAGTGTATGTTGTAGGTCTTGGCTAGAAGGAACTAGCAGGACCACGTCATCTGCAAAAAGAAGAGTCCACCGGTCCTGTTCATAACGTTTATGAACAGGACCGGTGACAAAGGGCAGCCCTGTCGGAGTCCAACATGCACCGGGAACAGGTCCAACTTGGTGCCGGCAATGCGGACCAAACTCCGGCTCTGCTTGTACAGAGACTGGATGGCCCCTAATAAAGGGCCCCCGACTCCGTACTCCTGGAGCACCCCCCACAGGGCACCACGAGGGACACAGTCGAATGCTTTCTCCAGGTCCACAAAACACATGTGGACCGGCTGGGCAAAGTCCCTGTAGAGAGTGTAGAGCTTGTCCAGTGTTTCACAGCCGGGACGAAAACCACACTGCTCCTCCTGATGCCGGGGTTCATCTATTGGCCAGCCTCTCCTCTCCAATACCCTGGCGTAGGCCTTACCAGGGAGGCTGAGGAGTGTGATACCCCTGTAGTTGGAACACACCCTCTGGTCACCCTTCTTATGAAGGTGGACCACCAACCCATTCTGCCAATCCAGAGGCACTGTCCCCAACCGCCACACAATGTTGAAGAGGCGTGTCGACCATGACAGCCCAACAACATCCAGAGATTTGAGGTACTCAGGGCAGATCTCATCCACCCCCGAAGCCCTGTCACTGTGGAGCTTTTTAACCACCTCGGTGACTTCAGCCTGGGTGATGAAAGAGTCCAACGCCGAGTCCCCAGTCTCTGCTTCCACCAGGGAATGCGTGATGGCAGGATTGAGGAGATCCTCGAAGTACTACTTCCACCGCCCGATAATGTCCCCAGTCGAGGTCCGCAGCTCCCCACCCCCACTGTAAACAGTGTTGGCGAAGCACTGCTTCCCCCTCCTGAGGCGCCGGACAGTTTGCCAGAATCACTCCGAGGCCAACCGGTTGTCCTTCTCCATGGCCTCACTGAACTCCTCCCAGGTCTGAGTTTTTGCCTCTGCCACAGCCCGGGTAGGCTTGGCCTCACGGTATTCGTCAGCCACCTCAGGAGTCCCAAAATCCAACTACAGCCGATAGGGCTCCTTCTTCAGCTTGACAGCATCCCTTACTGCCGGTGTCCACCACCAGGTTCGGGGATTGCAGATGCGACAGGCACTGCAGACCTTATGGCCACAGCTACAGGCAGCTGCATCGACAATGGATGTGGAGAACATGGTCTAACCTGTCGATCTCCCGCTCCATTCTTTTGGCCAATTGGCCAATAATAGTCTATTGGCCAAACATTTCCATTTAATTCAATTCAGTTTATTTATATAGCGCCAATTCACAACACGTCTCAAGGCACTTTACAAGGTCAATCCAATCCATTCATACAGATTTCAAGTCGGGTTCATACATTCCAATTAATCCTAACTATCAAACAGTGCAGTCAGATTCAGTTTATTATTCAAATTGATTAAAAAGTTTTTCTATCTAAGAAGACCCAGCAAATTGCATCGAGTCAGTGACTTGTAGCATTCGCTTCTCCTGGATGAACATGTAGCGACAGTTTCATTTGTATTTTAGTTTCATCAGATCACAGATGATCCGAAAATTATGCTCTTTGTCTCTGTTTGGCTTTTTTCTGGCTTTGTACGTTACATTTGGAGTCTTGACCTCAAGACGCTGGTCATCTTCACAATGCCTTTTGCTTTTTTATGGTGGGAATGTCATTATACAGTTCCTAGAGAACTGTATAATGTATAATGATGGCTGGACATTCCCATGCTGTTTATTTTTGCATCCAATTCTTTGTGCAGATGAACATGGCACCTTCAGGCATCTGGAAATATACTCAATGATAAATTAGACTTTTTGAGTTCCACAGTTCTCTTCCTAATAGATTGGTTGATTTCATTTTATTTTTCCTTGATGTCAAACCATGAAGCAGTGTAATTTAATTGCTTCTTTAAAATACATCCACAGGTGTGCATTAAACTAATTCAGATGTTGTAAATGATCCTAACCGAAGCTTACAATGCCATGACATCATCTTCTGGGCTTTCCCAAATCATTTTAAAGCAACAATAATCTTATTATAAGTAAAGCTCTGAATTTGAAGTAATTTCGAATACATTTCTCAGTATTCTGGCATTTAGTTTAAAAAAAGTGTTTGGTAATACAAAATATTGTGTGATTTTTTGCTTTTTTTTGCATATTGCTGTATGCTTTTTTTGCCACCTCTGTCCAAATCCAGCAATTGTTGCATTTGAATGAACAAAAAGTAAGAAAAAAAGACTGAACTAATGTTGCAATCTGTTGTCATGGTTTCCTCCTCAGTGACAAAATGTTTCCTGCACTGGGATTTGGAGCCCAACTCCCACCAGACTGGAAGGTACACACGTGTGGATGGTGATGTAGTTTTTAGGTTTGTGTGCTAAGCACGTGCGTGTGCAGTGCGAGGCGAGGGCGGGTTATTAGCGGTGCATTTACAGTTAAAGCGTAAGCCAAAGATGCTCCTTGCACATACAGATAAAATTATACACATTGTGCATGCATATTCAGATGATTACGCAACTGTCAACCTATCTGTGTTGCCATGGCGCTGTGATGATGAAAAGGACATAGAAGGCATACACAGAGACATGATGGGAGGGAGGTGGAAGGTGTGGGTTTCTTAGCAATATTCTCCAGTTTGATGAAGGATGAACAATCACTTAATGTTTTTCTTGTCTTTGCAGGTATCACATGAATTTGCCATCAACTTCAATCCCACTAATCCTTTTTGTTATGGTGAGTTATTTTGTGTAGTAAAAGTGACACTGATGCAACTTTAAATAATAAAGTTCTACCTGATTCATTTTTTTTTCATTCCCCTCAACTTTATTGGAATGTGGAGAAAAGCTTAAAATGCATAGTTTTGTATTCCTGCAGCATAACTTCACACTTAAAGGTTTAAAAAAATTCCAACCTTTAATTTTAAGACAAAAATGCCCTAAAAAGCTTTCAATTAGTAATCCATCTCTGTCGGTTTCAGTGGATGTGCATCCATAAATATGGTGTGATACAGAGGCTCATGTGTCTTGGTCACTCTTCAAAATGGGAAAGATAAGAGAACATGCAATTTTAATTTGGCAGATACATAATGAACCAGGAAAGCAAACTCCTGGTGTAAAAACTTTCCCATTTCTACAGTCAGCAATAATTATAAAGGTTGAAACAGGAAACTGGAAGTGTGATAAAAGAAGGGTGAGAGATCATGGTGTAAGGGAGAGAAAAACATCTCTAAAGATCACAGAGGAGTGGCATCTTGGGGTAACTAAGTCTCCATAACAAGCATTACATTTTACATATAAGCCCAACTTTTTTCACTCTCCTGACAAATCTCAACCCACACCACCTTTTGTTGTTCTTTTGGGTTGAGATCTGGTGACTGTGGAGGTCAATGGACTACAGTGAACTCATTGTCATTTTGTTGAGCCAGACTGAGATTATTTGAGCTTTGTGACAGGAAATGTGGCATTATCCTGTTGGAAGTAGCCATCAGAAGACTGGTGCACTGTGGTTATAAAGGAATGGTATAGGTCAGCAGTAATAGGTAGGCTGTGGGGTGTGCTAACGGGCCCGACGTGTGCTGAGAAAATATCCCCCACACCATTACACCACCGTTAGCAGCTGGAACCAGTGAAACCAGGCACCATGAGTCCCAGCTTTCACGTGGTTTAATCCACATTCTAATCCTACCATCTGAATGATGCACCAGAAATTGAGAGTCAATGGACCCAGCAATGTCTTTCCAATCTGTTATTGTCCAGTTTTAATGAGTCTGTGTGAATTGTAGCCTCAGTTTCCTGTTCTTAGCTGATAGACGTGGCACCTGGTGTGGTCTTCTGCTGTTGTAGCCTGTCTGCTTCAAGGTTCAACGCGTTGAGCATTTAGAGATGGTATTTACCATACCTTGGTTGTATTTAGAACCATATTTACCATTATTAACCATTATTATATAAAACTTTTAAGTACAACATGCAACCTTTTATTACATTAAACTAATGTATTAAAATATATTTTCTTTAATGCATTGAAATGCCTGATTCTTGGTGCTGCAGTTGATGTGTTCTTGAAGCAGCTCTGTTGACAAAAGAATGACCCCCCATATTATAAGCATCCTTATTTTCTGT
The DNA here is from genome assembly GCF_021462225.1 of Girardinichthys multiradiatus. NCBI lineage: Eukaryota > Metazoa > Chordata > Actinopteri > Cyprinodontiformes > Goodeidae > Girardinichthys > Girardinichthys multiradiatus. Next base: position 47,163,984 of record NC_061795.1, on the reverse strand, counting down.
CTGTGTGTATTTTCCACATTTCACTCTTTCTTTTGTCACTTTGCATGTTCAGGTGTGGAGGGCATCGCCCAGGCTTACTCTGCCTGTCTCCCTCACATTCGCTTCTATGGGCCAACAAACTTCGCTCCAATCATCAACCACGTTGCTCGCTTTGCCGCTCAGGCACTTCAGCAGGAGAAAGCAGCGGTGGGTAACAGCAGCTCACCTGTGTTGTTTTATATTTAAAAATGTGCAAATACTCAGGTAGTATTTTAGGATCAGCTGGCAGACTCTGCCTCTGGCTGAGCGGTGTATTTCCAGACAGCTGCTGAAATCAGAACCATAAATATGTCTAAACACAGCCAGGCATCACTTCATTCTGTGACAGTTCCTGTCTCTGTCAACACACCTGTCCATCATCAGTGTACAGGTGGATCTTTATATCTAAATTGGGATTTGTTCTGCTCGGTCAACCAGGCAATACTCAAACGTCCTTCTGTATTATTAGTAACGAGAACTGGATTATTTGTTTTTATTGTTAATGATTTCTTTCTGCTGACTTTCTATCAGCAACAAGAACCTACCATTTCGACTCTGACCAAATCATCTTATTCTTAATTTGTTACACATACATACAATTGTTGTAATGACCTCAGGCCTGCATCTCATAGAATAAGTCAAAATGTCATCAGGAACACGGGGCATGTCCCTTGATGCACATCAGTTTTCACCATCAGTTTCATTTGAACAACAGATGTGAAATTGATTGTCAATCAGTGTTGCTTCCTAAGTGGACAGTTTGATTTCACTGAAGTTTGATTTACTTTGAGTTATATTGTGTTGTTTAAGTGTTCCCTTTATTTTTTTGAGCAGTGTATTTGTTCTTTATAAACCTCTCTGTGATACCTTTCTTACTTTGTTTTCTTCTTCTTTTATTTGATTTAATAACCAGATTGTTATGTCTTAGGGCAAATCACACCAAAGAAAAGCAAACATGACACTATGTTTTGTTTACTAGCCAGTAACACAAAAGCTGTCAGTGCACATTTGTCAGGGGAGCTTTTACTCCTAATTTATCCACTTCTATTGCTATGGGGACACACACGTTTGGCTGTCCTATCATGTTTTCTGTTCTACTGCTGTGCAGCCGAAACACTTACTAGGCTTTTCATATATTTTTAGCCTAACATCAGAATTAGGAAGCCTCATTTTCTTCTATAAGTTTACTGTCTAGGATTGATGCAATGCACTGTATGTAACATCACAGTATGATACATCCTCTCAGGTTCAGCTCAGGATGGATTGTAACACATTTAGGTAAACACTCTGAGCCCAGTTCTCTACCATACTTGCACTCATACATGAGTGCAGAGTCTGCACTGCAGACACATGGACCTGTGTGGTTAAATATCTTGTCAAAGACTAGGGGTGTCCAACTCTTCAAGGGTTGGTGTTCTTCATGTCTTAAATGTGGTTCTGGGTCAACACAGCTGATTAAAATGGCAGAACTACCTCCTCGGGGTTTCTGTATAGGAGCAATGTAATGATCCATTTATTTGGTTCAGGTGAAAGGTCTAAATTTAGAGTGCTACTACTAGTACTACTGATACTAATCACAACAATGATGAAAAATATTTTACCTATATTTTTGCTGCTAGCTTCAGACTCAGTGAATTACCTTCAGCCTGTAATAACACATTCTGCATATTTATTATACATTTTTACGAAACCATGATGATTTTAATAACCATGCTAATTTTACTCACAGTAATACAACATTTTCATATTTTTACATGCCTAGTGTATGTCTTGGAGTTCCTGCATGGAGCCCTTCAGTGTTTAGTCTTTCTGCGCAACAAACCTCAGTGACTGCTGCTACAAAGTGTTGCTGCGGGTCAGTCGAGGGTTTTTGACAGCCTGCCTCTTCAGGAATCTGATGGCAGCCGTTTATGGGCAGAAACTTGTGCCATCAGAAACTGAATTCGAATTGCTCACTGAATCTGTGTGCATGTGATTTAAAATAAAGTCATTGGTTTGAAAATTAATTTCAACAAACTGAAACTAAATTTCATGGTTTGAAACTGAATTACTTTGCTTTTAAAAGGTAATTTGTTGTATTAAAAAATTGTGTCACACATTCGGGTCCTTGAGGAAAGCCACAGATTAATCAAACACAAACTTCCTTTACGGCATGTTGAGCTGGAGCAGTGCAGCATACATGAGCTTGATGTCAATCACCAAGTCAAATAAACATCTATAAGAAGCATCATGTAAACTAATGATGGTCAAACAGTAACTTATGCTACCTGTAGCTATTAGCTAAACATGCCAGATTAGCATAGTGTGCCGCCGGTATTACGTCGGTCTGCGTTTCCCGCCCTTACCTCAGCGTAGCTTCTGTTGCTTAGCAACCATGTTAGCGTGAAGCGCAGAGCTGTGTATCCGAAGAAATTGAGCCTGAAGGTTAATACTGCTGTCTCTACTGTAAATAACTACATGGTTTTTATTTACCCTTTTTATTACTGATGGCTTATAAAGCTGTTTTGTTTAAAATGTTCTTGTTTTATAATCTTGTTCATTATTCAGCCATTTAAAATGTTCAAAATATTTTTTGTGTTTGTAGATTTAAAAAATGTAGATAAAATACATTGATGACAAATACCATTTGTTTAATTTACTTGTAAAACTTTTAACAACCTAAACACTAACATATTAACTTTAGGAACAAAGTTTAAATCAGTTTATTTGTAGAGCATAATAATTCTTCTTATTATAATTATAATAAATAAACCAAACATTAATATTAGATATTATCTGACTGAATTATATCTGTTTAACTTCCACTCATTGGGGAAACCCAGCGGGAGTTTGAAAACAATGTGCTGGGAGTCAGCTGTTCTCTCGGGGTTTAGTGTATCTCAACCATCCGGTCAGCTGACAGCTGGCGAGGCGAGGCATCTCCGAACACGAAAGCGCACTTGTGCAATTAAGCGATATCTTGATAAATCGATCAGATATATCCACTACATTCTCGTCTAAAACATTGCAAACGTTCATTTTGTGTCGCAGAATGCGCAATATATCCAATATTATTCACAGCTTTTCTCTCTCCTCCGGCCTTTGCTACTTCCGTTTGAACTGAAATTGAATTATAGAACTGAAAGTGAAAGTAATCAAACCAAATTTTCAATACATAGCAAAGCAATTTTCAAAGCAAACAAAGTCAGTGTCAAACCATTAAATTCAGTTTCAGTTTAGTGAAATTAATTTCCAAAACAATGCATTTAATTTCAAATTATGCAAATACGGATTCAGTCTGAGCAATTCAAATTTAGTTTCTTCCTATAGCCGTTGATTGCTTCCTCTTTCTGCAACCAGGTGTTGTAGCCGCTGTTTCTTCTGCTTTAAACATGCAAACTATGTTTTCAGCTTTTTGTATATTAAAGGCATTTGCTGCTTTAAAAAAAAATCTATTTTCTTGTTTGTGCAAAGCAGTGATCTGTGCTCTGAACTATTTGAACTCAAACATATTTCTAACATGCAAAGAAATGCATCTGTCAACCATCCAAGGTAACAGAGGTTCTGTATCTCAACCACACCCGATGGAACCAATGAACTCACGATTGATTTGTCATTGTGGGCTTTTATGAAGAACTGTATTCAGACTCTAGTAGCTTTTTAAAGTAGGATTTAGTATTAAAATTGTCAAATTAATTTTGTTTCCTAATTTCAACTCTTTGTGTACATTGTTTATTTCAAACACCTGAACATTTTTTAATTTTGCCAACAAACCCAATTGGCAGTAGGAGGGTTAAATAATTTAAGGTGCAACTTTAGGTTTTAATCCATGGTGTAGCAGTGGTGTTGTCACCACTACCTGGGTCACCTTACTAGCCGGTGATAAAGAATGCAATCACGTTCAGCATCTCCCAAATCTTGGACAATGGTTTTTTCTAAATCAGTATTCTATGACATCAGCCTGATGTTCCTGCAGATATATGACTCTCTCAGAGGCTTTGAATCTAGACACGTTGAAGAAATTGTTCAAAAAAAGTTCGGCTCTGGCACATATGAAGCAGCATGTCTCCTGAATGTATCTGAAAAGAGCACAGTAGCTGGGTATCATTATGCTCCCACGGTGCTTTTTGTCCCTAATTGTATCCTGTCACCCTGTGGTGAACAGAGACTCACAGAGAATTGTACTCGTCTGTGTGATGTGTGCCAGAATGCTTTTGTCTCTACAAGTAAATGATTGCAGACCCTTTTCTTGTTTTATATTACAGTGAGTTCAAACATAAGAATGAGTAACATACATTGAGTGAGGGCAGCTGCACTGTGTGTGTGTGTTTGGACATCCTGCTGGGGTTGTGTTTGGACCGGTGTGTGTTGGAAAAGGTGGCTGGGTTGGTTTTAGGCTGCACAAATATGCTGCTGCTCAGACTTGCCTTTTAAGTTCTTTAGCTAATGAGAACCTGTGACTGGAGACAGTGTGAGCTTACACAGAGATGCTCCTGCTACCAACACACACACACACACACACGCTGCACACACTCTGCAGGCCAATGTGGTCTCTGCATGTCCTGGTGTGTGAGCGACCCTGTGTGTGTGATAATGATTCTCTAATGAGCGTTGCTGCGAACACATTAATGAGGCTTCAGAGTCCTCCCTCTGCTGTGTGTCTGTGTCACACAGAAGTGTGACTTTCTTCCAAGTAAAGACAGCTTGTGTTTTCACATCGTCTATTCTTATCCTTACACCTCAGTTTGCGTTCCAGTACAGCTGATGTCTGTTTGTGTTTATGTCGATAAGTCAACAGAAATAAAACCCATATGATGTGCAGTCATGGACAAAAGTTCAGGCAGTGAAACATATGTCACGGTTGTTTGCTTTAATACAGTTTGGCATGTCTCTATGAATGATTTAGAAACATTTAACAAGTTTTATAGGGATTTGTTTACAAATATGTCACACTTCTGTGAATGTTATCAGCATTTATGGTGTACAACCTTCACTTAAATAAGTTCTACATTTTCCCGTTGATTGATGGTGGCCCAGTCTTGTCTTTCTAGTGCTTGGAGTGGATCCTGGTTTGTTGGCTTTTGTTTCTCCACCTGTTTTTTTTTTTTGTTTTTACCAAATGTGGGGTTTAGATCTGGCGAGTTTCCTGCTCATCTCCACACTGTTCCTGTATTGTTGAAAGATGGTTTTGGAGGATGCTTTGATCCCACTCTTTGTTCATGCCAGAATTCTTGAGCAGAGAGGAAGCCCACTGCCTTGGATGAGAAGCAAACCCCACACATGGATTTGATGAAGATGTTCCACTTTTGGCTCCACACAATTCTCATTGTAACCATTACTTTTTGTTTATCAGATGTCCCAATAAATCAGTAGAAAGACTCATCAAAGAAACAAACTCTACACCATTCTTTAACTTCTGATAGAATGCCAGTGTTTTGGATGGTTTTCATGGACACAATACGGTTGTCCTAAAGGTTTAAACCTCAGTGTCTGCTGACTTACTCAGACACACTAGGTGCTATCGCTGACCAAGCTCTGCACTGGTGGCTACTCAATTTTGTTGTGCATTACATAGAAGAAAGTACAAAATGTTGACATAGCAAAGCTCTCATTTTGTTGTTTTTAAAGCTTTTCTTGGATTTTCAGTTTATATTAAATATACTAATTTAAACACGATCCTGCCTACCTCCTGCCTGTATTGGGTCCACCATGCTGCAGGATAATAATATTTGTGAGTAGGTATGTTACTATCAGCGAGTCTGCAGCTGCTGTTTGTGCCGCAGTAACTTGATTGATATTTGAGCTACTGGCTCCGCCTTCCCCTTAAAAACAGCTTTTTATTTGATGCTGTGAGTCACAGTGTCAAGAATTTTCAAAGCTAGGTTAGAGTTAACATTCCCCATTTTTTTTTTTTACCAATCTTATAACCTGTTAATGTTTTCCAAGTCTATGAACATATAAAATTAACCGATTCGATAAGCGAACACGTGGTTAATTAGCCCAAGGAGGATTTTCATTTCAGGATTTATATTTAATTTCAAGTTTCATTGGCAAAACAAAGCAAGCAAGAATGTCTGTCATACCAAATCTAATCTAAAAATCTAATTTGCTAAGTAGTCTGTGCACAAATTTATGACTTCGTGAAGAAAAATTAAAAACATTTCTTACTTGTTCATTCTCTCCCCTTTTCATCTTCTCTGATGTCCCTCTGCAGCAGTACTTCACTCTCCTCATCATAACAGATGGTGTCATCAGTGACATGGATGAGACACGCCATGCCATCGTTCAGGCCTCTAAGTTGCCAATGTCCATCATCATCATTGGTGTTGGTAACGCAGACTTTGCTGCCATGGAGTTTCTGGATGGAGATGCCAGTGTTCTGAGGTCCAACACAGGAGAGGAGGCTCTCCGTGACATTGTGCAGTTTGTCCCATTCAGGGATTTCCGTAACGTGAGTATTGGTTAATTTTTCTCAGTCTCTAGCTGCTCCATTTTTGGTAGATCTTTCTAAGCTCTGAGCTAATAAAACCTCGAAGGAGCCATGTCATACAACAACGGCTTTTCAGGATAACAATTAATGAAAGCTTCTACTCACATTTTTGCTACTTGTATGGTGCTTCATTAATATGATTTGAAGTTTGCCCATTAAGATGTTTTATTAGTTCATAACAATTGTAAACATATGAATTTAAGTTTAGTTTGTTGCTAAAAATTTAGTTATAAGAAAAATTGTAACACTGAGTGACAGTCCTGTGTGTGTGTTATTCTGGAGAATTCAAAAAGCTTAATATTCCAAAAGGTTTGCAGCTAATAATCAGCCATACCAGATAAGTAACCAGCTAGTGGTGTTCTTTGTTTTACAGTAATAAAAAACACAGCTGGGTGAAGAATTAAGGATTTTTATGAACTGTGTTTAAAATAATCTGTATAGAATATTTCAGTTTCTGCTTGGCTAGTACATTTATTGGTCCCTTTTTATTTAAAAATATGTTTCTACACTCAAACTGTGTTTTATAGAAGCTCTGTTTAGTGTAGAGCTACCAGGGTCAGACTTAAACACACAATATTTTAGATTTTGAACTATTTGTGTATAGCCTTAGTCATTATTTCTTAAAACTATTAACAGCCCCTTTATGTAACTTCACAAGAAAGTTTAAAATGTCACAACATAAGTTTTAGAATTAAAAAAAAGTTAAACCTTTACTAGAAGACAAAAAAACCTCTCTTGAATGAAACTTACCAACTTTATGAAAAAAGAAGTATTTTGCAATGACAAAACAAATTAAAACTTTTTTTACACAAATTTGATGTAAATATAGCGTGAAAAAAACCAAACTATATTGGATCAGAAAAAAGTATATTAACATTGTATGCATACAGTGACCTTTTTCTCTCCACTGAGTGCAGTCAGCTCTTTATCCAAAAAGGATAAAGAGTAGAGTCCACACAGTTCCCTAATACTACAATACACTAAGGGGTGGGGCAAGAACTGATAAGAGAAAGGCCCAAAGCCAAGAACCCCCAGTGCTTCCAAAAATGGCCCAGGCCATCATTCCTTGGAAAAAAAAACTCCTTATATGGTCACAACATTGGATCCAGTTGACTTCTATGTTAAAAAACATTTCTTAGCAAACATTTTAGGCCAACGTTCTGAAGAACCATGGAGGGCCTAAAGAGCAACGTGTGACTTAGGAGCTGCAGGTTGTAGACCCCTGGTATAGGCTTTGCTGCGGTTGCAGGCACAGTACTGCTAACTGGAAGGATTCAGTTCAATTCAGTTTTATTTATATTATGCCAATTCACAACACATGTCGTCTCAAGGCACTTCACGAAGTCAGGTACATACATTCTAATTAATCCTAACCATTGAACAGTTCAGTCAGATTCAGTTATTTATTCAAATTGGATAAAAAGTTTTTCTGTGAAAGGAAACCCAGCAGATTGCATCCAGTCAGTGACTTGCAGCATTCACTCCTCCTGGATGAGCATGTAGAGACAGTGGACAGTCACTGGCGTTGACTTTGCAGCAATCCCTCATACTGAGCATGCATGTAGCAACAGTGGAGAGGAAAAACTCCCTTTTAACAGGAAGAAACCTCCAGCAGAACCAGGCTCAGTGTGAGCGGCCATCTGCCACGACCGACTGGGGGTTTGAGAGAACAGAGCAGAGACACAAAAAGAACAAAGAAGCACTGATCCAGGAGTACTTTCTATGGAAAGTAAATGTTAATGGATGTAGCTCCTTTAGTCGTTTCATCTAGAAAGAAAGAACAGAAACTCTGAGCCAGTTTTCAAGGTTAGAGTCTGAAAGAGAGCACATAGAGTTAGTCACAGTAGAAGCTCTGTCAAGTGGTTCCCACTTTTGTTGGGCTTACACTGCAGGTTTCCCCCACTTGAAAAGGCAGCTTGCTTCAATAGGATTCAAACTGGATTTCACTCAATGACCCCGAAACAATTTTTCTTTTCCTCCTTTCCTTTATTTTTAAAGTTCACAGGTGGTCACAATAGGTGAAAAACCTTAAACACAAAGAAAACACAAAAAGGGTTAAGCAAAAACCCAATAAACCCAAATTTAACTATGATCAAAATAATTAGCCCTTAAAATGATTATGAATTATTCTTGAAACTAAGTATAACATCCCAAATTACACCCAAAAATCAAACAAATATTTAAAGCATTAAATATCAGTTTCTACATATATTCAAGTACAGTCTGCAGCTCACCGGCTCCTTCCTTTCCTTGAAACAAGCTTTCTCAGTCCTGCAGAGTCCATTTTCCAGCACCTCTCTCACACATCGTCAGCAGCTCATGTGTTAGAGAGTACCTCCAAACAATTTATTTAATCATCTCCACCTGGAGAAAACAGGCTGCTGCCACCAGGGTGGGAGACACACCCAGACCTGCACTCAGCCAGAAAGGGGCGGGGCCTGAAGCTCAGCTCAACAAGCTCAGTCAGTAGCTATGTCTCGGAGATTTAAGAGAAAAGAAGATTTTAAATGCTCAGACTATCATTTAATCTTGATGCTGCTGCAGAATGAGTTAAGCCTGTTACTGTGACAGGATGTTGACTTCCACTCTAATATTTCCTTATCATTAAACATTTATTTTCAAGGTTAGAGTCTGAAAGAGAGCACATAGAGTTAGTCACAGTAGAAGCTCAGTCAGTAGCCATGTCTAGGAGAGAGAAAGGGTTAAACACTGAAAGACTGGGCCATGTGGATCATCTGTAGAAGGTGAGCATTAGGTTGTTGCCAGCAGAAGTTTGTATGATGCCCCCCCCCCCAAGAAAGGTGTCACAGGTAGACACAGAGTCAGGTCAGGTGTAGCTTCTAGGAAGAGAAAAGAGAGAACAAAGTTAAAAGCTGAAATAACAGCAAATAATGCAAAATTGGAGAGTAGTGTGAGAATGTAGCGAAGAGGGTGAAAGTGGTCATTATGTCCTCCAGCAGCCTAAGCCTATAGCAGCATAACTACAGAGATAGTTCAGGATAAACTAAGCCACTCTAACTATAAGCTTTATCAAAAAGGAAAGTTTTAAGCCTAGCCTTAAAAGTAGACAGGGTGTTTGCCTCACGGACTAAAGCTGGGAGCTGGTTCCACAGGAGAGGAGCCTGATAACTAAAGGATCTGCCTCCCATTCTACTTCTAGAGACTCTAGGAACCACCAGTAAACCTGCAGTCTGGGAACGAAGTGCTCTGTTAGGAACATATGAAACAATCAGATCTCTGAAGTATGATGGAGCTAGATCATTAAGGGCTTTATATGTGAGGAGGAGAATTTTAAATTCTATTCTGGATTTAACAAAGAGCCAATGAAGGGAAGCTAAAATAGGAGAAATATGATCTATCTTTTTAAATTTCATAAGAACTCTTGCTGCAGCATTTTGGATCAGCTGAAGGCTTTTAACTGCATTTTGTGGACATCCTGATAGTAAAGAATTACAATAGTCCAGCCTTGAAGTAACAGGACTGAGCTTCTTACAGTATGTCTGTCTTGTGATTATTCTCAGCAATAATAGTTGATGCTGAAGCTGTTTTCAGCTCTGTATTCCTAATGGAAAGCATCAGCCAGACCATGTGATTTTTATAACAACTGGACTTGAATTTACCACTGCTGACCTTTAGCAATGAACTCTGGACATTCTTGCTGTTAAATTAACTGGAAAACCATAAGTTGTTCTCACCTATAGCTCAGGCTTTACGTGGCAGCAGTACATACAACATATGTGAAGGAAGAATTAGATTGAAAACAAAAAATGCATACAGTACATATCCTTTTAAAGAAAGCATTCAGATAAAACCCCAAACTTAACACCTCCAGTGGGGATTGATGGCCCTTTTACCAACTAATGTTTGAATATTGCTGCCTTATTTTGCCTCAGTTTTAACTGTCCCTCATTTGATGACACAATGTCCTGCTGCCTGTGTGTAAATGGCAGCCTGTTGCTTTGCATTTTGTGTTTTATCAGGCACACAACACACACAAAGCATAGAGAGTCTGCTGTTTGAGGGTTCCTACTCGGTTATCTCGCCCTTGGCAGAGACGCTGCAAGCGGGCTCCAAGCTGATGGGTTTCTGAGCTGCGTTTATGTTAATGAAGGTTCGTTCATGTGTGCTGCAGGTGAGCAAAGATGTTGGAGCATACTTATTTTCAGGCGGTCCGCAGGAGGACTCATTAGTGCATTGTTGGTTTTTGTCTTGTTCCTCTGTGTAAGTGTGTGTGTGTGTGGGGGGGGGGGCTGTCAGTGGGTGAACAAACTTCCAGTACAGTAGGAGGAACAGACAGTGTTTACTGGCTTCATTCCATGCTTTTGGTGGGAGGGCAAGAGACGGAAACAAAATGAACCAAAAGAAAGGGGCTGGAATTAATCTGAGACAGAGAGGAAATGAAGAAATCTGAACAAAGGTCCTGTACTCCCACACTTACTACTAATCATTCGCAGAAGATAGAGAATTGGTGTCTTACTGTTGCTGATGTAGCTTAAAAAGGTTTTTTACAAGTACTGCATATAACAGTGGGTAAAAGTTACACCTCACAATTGCATTTTATTTACGCTTATATACTTCAGTAATTAAAATTTAAATGAACTGATATCTTTCTGCTAATTTTCATTGAGCTAATAAAAAAAAAAAAAAATCAGTTTTTTTTTTGTACACTAGAATTTTATTTTTCCATACAGAAATGTGGGCCTACTGATGTATATAAGTATACATATAGATAAGTATGTCCATGTAATGTAATGTACAGTATCTGCACTCGGTTCTTAGTAGGGGCTCCTTTTGCTTAAACTATTGCATTGATGCACCTTGACAGGGGATTAGCCTGTGGCTCTGCTGAAGCGCTTAGTTTGCTCAGGTTGCTTTAATAGTGGCCTTTCAACTTGTCTGCATTGTTGGATCTGATGTCTTTCATCTTCATCTTGGCAAGAGGAATTTTAAAGGCACCTTATGCCCTTTTCCCACGTTTAGGCTTTACAAGTCAAACCTTTGTTTGATCAAAATCGGTTATCAGTGATATTAATTCAGACCATTGTTGACAAGTCTACATATTGCAGTTTTCTTGCAGATTTCAATAGAAGCTGGGTATTACAAATGTTTCAGTTCCGATTTGTAGTACTATAGATTGTGAATACATTTAAGTAAGTAAGTAAGTAAGTAAGTAAAAGTTTATTTATATAGCGCCTTTCACAGACATTAAATGTCACAAGGTGTTTTACAGAAGTGCACAATTATACATTAAGATAAAACAATAAAGGCACAAAAAATGTAATCAAAACCATCACTATGAGGGTAGTGGTAAATATAATAGTCACAAGCCTATATTAGCATAACTACATCCAACGCACTGGAACTGTTAAAAAGATTTGCAAAAGAGATAGGTTTTAAGTTTGCTCTTAAAAATTTCCACAGAATCAAGAGAACGTAACGAGAGCGGGAGATCGTTCCAAAGCTTTGGCGCAACGGCCTGGAAGGAACGATCTCCTCTAGTCTTAAGACGGGTGTAAGGGACCTTAAGAAGATTCTGATCCAATGACCTTAGCCTTCGAGAAGGGATATACGGACACAACGGGGCTCTAATGTATCGGGGAGCCTGACCATGGAGAGCTCTAAAATCCAGATTCCATATAGAAGGTGAGCCTTTAAATTTAGCACAGAATAGAGATCATATCAGAACTTCAGCATTTGTGACCACCCATGTTTAACATTCATATTTTCTTCTCCGTCCCCAATCCCCACTGACCAAGCAATACAGTCTGCTATAAAAAAACCTCTTTGAGCCCAACTGACAGAATGGAGCCCTTGGCAATTAAAACCTAATTTGAGTCTTATCAGTCAAGTCCATTTTCACTCAGTCTAAGTGAGACGCTTGTGATGTTGTCTCTGGTTCAGGAGTGGCTTAACCCAAGAAATGTGACAGTTGTAGCCCACACCCTATGTTCCGAAATGTTTCCGCCAGGAATGAACAGAACAGATGTGTATAACAAGAACAAGGTGAAACGAGGAGACTGATTTGCTTAGTGCAGGTGAACTGAATAAAGTTGATTGACAGACAGGAGAGAACAAAACGTGACTGGAGCAAAACAGAAATTCAAGGATACAAACTAATAGAAACATAACTAGAAAAACATGAAACTAAAGCATAACCAGATCCAAAAACCTAAATTGACAAAACATGAACTAGAAGACAAAAACTAAAGCATGACCAGAAAAATAATAACTAGAAGCATGATTTAAAACCTTAACAGTGAGAAACATAAGAGGAAAAACCCGCAACCAAAAACCAAAAAACCCCAAATCATAACACAGCTGCAGTCTATGTCTTGTGAAGCTGTCCAAACTAATAAATGATTAAAGTACCTTGGGGGAACGGGATGTGCTGAGTTCTCGCAAGAGTGGTGCGTTAGTATACAACATGTCGTCTAACAAACGACGAATCAGCTCAGGTAAAAACAAGCCAATAAAACTGAGCCAAATATCAAATGCAATTAAAATATTAAGTATCGTGTCCTTTTCCTCATCAACAACAACCTGGACGAGGAAACTGATGATAGTCTGCAGAGCTACTTTGACGAGTCTTTCCAGAGAGTCTTAACAGTTAAATCACAGAAACCAGCAGCCACTCCAACATCAAAGTGAACACGGTCTCTGAATGCTCCACCAGTACCACCGCCTCACCAGACAGAGTTACACCGACAATTTAGACTATTGACCAGAAGCTAAGCAGCCTTGATGCCAGACTGGCCCTGGTCGAAATTCTGCACAAGGAATTCCAGGGGGTCGCTAGAGTACAACCTCTATGTTGCTCTCATATTCATAAGGTACAAAAATCAGCTAACTCTTTAAATGGCTCAAAAATGCTGATATCAGTAGTAAAGATCTGTACCAATTACATTACATTACTAAGAAGCACTCAATCAAGTATAAAGCCTTTTAAATAGATGCTTATTTGTATTTGTCTTTTCTATACCTACCTACATGCCTACTCAGATGATTCTTAAGCCATTATTGGAATAGATCTGCCATCTGAGCAGTGTGTGAAAAGTCTAACCTATTCAGAGGGTTTGGAGGAGAAACGGCTAACACCTTAATGTTTGCATCTGGAACCCTGAAATATCAAAGAGAAACTGGCTGGTGGAGCGCAGTTCTCCTTGTGTGAGGATGTTGGAAAGATGGATCAAATGTGGGTCAAAGGCTTTTTCTCTGCCTTCTACAAAGGTTACTGATGTAAAGTGCCGCAGCTTCCTTCTCTTCTGTATTATGCGTTCATGTCAAAGTAAAAGCCAAGTCATGTTATCTGAATCTGCTTAAAGTTTATCAGGTAACTTTATTGTGGAATAAAGGATTGTGTCTCAGTCTGAGGATCATTAGAGGATTAAAATTGTATATAAAGAATTGGAATGTAGGAGTAACTTGGTAGTTTCAAAGATGGGAGAGACCAGGATAAGTGTCAAGCCAGCTTCTTGTGTTATTTTCCTTTTTAGTTTTTAACTTTCTGTTCCGTTTTCTGTATTTATGGAGTAAGAACAGCAGGGTTGGAGAGTTACAGCTGTGAAATCATGGTCGCACAGATGAAGGTTGTTCTGTAATCAAGGAACAATATCTAAGTCTTAACATTTGAGTCAGGAACACCAGGGGCCTGATTTTAATTCATAATCTAAAAGAAATTTAAATAATTTTGTTTTTTATCCTAAATTTAGTAGAAGCCACATCACTGAGGGCAGCATGAGGTTGAATAACTGATATTTTTGCAATAGTTGATTTATCTACACGTTGGCACCTGTTGTCCAGGTACTGCTGCAGTTTTTGATCACTTTGAATCCATGTCCTTAATTTAGTTATTGACTGGTTGGATATAGATTAAGTTACTCTGCAGCTACCCTTGAAGAAGAGATTTCTCAGAGTTCATTTGCTCTGATAAATAAAAATGTAATTTCAATGCAGGACCTTCCTGCAGCAAACCACATTTTGTTCATGCTGATAAGACAGGTCTAACAATAAGTTGGTTTTAGCTGCAGATCATTTTCTCTTTAATCCTTTTCCAGAACAGGATCTTTTATGCATCTGCATCGCTTCTTGAGGCTCAGGTCAAGCCAGTAGTAACAGAAGTAAACCCTAGCAATGATATTATTTTCACTTTGTTAAAAAAACAAAAGGGGTGTTTCAGGGAGGGCTGCAAGATGGTGCAGTTGGTAGCACCGTTGCCTTGCAGCCAGATGGGCCACGGTTCAACTCCTGGCCCAGGGTCTTTAAGCATGGAGTATTCTGTCGGCGACCTGTACACCTGCCTCTCACCTGTAGACCACTGGGGATACACATCAGCACCCCACAACCCTGTACAAAAGAAGCTGGTTTAAAAAATAGATGGATGAAGTTTCAGAGGAACTAACTTTGTTGTTTATCTCTGCTTTATTTTTTGATAATATAACAAGTTTTGTGGCACATGCATTTTTATTCAGCCCTCCTGAATCAATATTATGTAGAACCTCCTTTTGTTGCAATTAGTCTCTATCATCTAATCTATAGATTATAGTTTTTCCCTTGTTTTCTTTGCAAAGTTGCTCTTACTCATTCAGATTGGACGGAGAACATCTGTGAACATCTGTTTTGAAGTTTTGCCAAAAATTCACAGTTGGCTTTAGATCTAGACCTTGATTCAGCCATTCCAATACATGAATATACACTGCTCAAAAAAATAAAGGGAACACTTAAACAACACAATATAACTCCAAGTAAATCAAACTTCAGTGAAATCAAACTGTCCACTTATGAAGCAACACTGATTGACAATCAGTTTCACATCTGTTGTTCAAATGAAATAGACAACAGGGGGAAATCTTTGGCGATTAGCAAGACTCACCAATAAAGGAGTGGTTCTGCAGGTGGGGACCACAGACCACTTCTCCCTACCTATGCTTTCTGGCTGATGTTTTGGTCACTTTTGAATGTTGGTGGTGCTTTCACACTCGTGGTAGCATGAGACGGACTCTACAACCCACACAAGTGGCTCAGGTAGTGCAGCTCATCCAGGATGGCACATCAATGCGAGCTGTGGCAAGAAGGTTTGCTGTGTCTGTCAGCGTAGTGTCCAGAGCCTGGAGGTGCTACCAGGAGACAGGCCAGTACACCAGGAGACGTGGAGGAGGCCGTAGGAGGGCAACAACCCAGCAGCAGGACCGCTACTTCCACCTTTGTGCAAGGAGGAACAGGAGGAGCACTGCCAGAACCCTGCAAAATGACCTCCAGCAGGCCACAAATGTGCATGTGTCTGCACAAACGGTTAGAAACCGACTCCATGAGGATGGGGGTTGTGCTCACAGCCCAACACCGTGCAGGACGCTTGGCATTTGCCAGAGAACACCAGGATTGGTAAATTCGCCACTGGAGCCCTGTGGTCTTCACAGATGAAAGCAGGTTCACACTGAGTACATGTGACAGATGTGACAGAGTCTGGAGATACCGTGGAGAGAGATCTGCTGCCTGCAACATCCTTCAGCATGACCGGTTTGGCAGTGGGTCAGTAATGGTGTGGGGTGACATTTCTTTGGAGGGCCGCATGGCCCTCCATGTGCTCGCTAGAGGTAGCCTGACTGCCATTAGGTACCGAGATGAGATCCTCAGACCCCTTGTGAGACCATATGCTGGTCCGATTGGCCCTGGGTTCCTCCTAATGCAGGACAATGCTAGACCTCATGTGGCTGGAGTGTGTCAGCAGTTCCTGCAAGATGAAGACATTGAAACTATGGACTGGCCCGCCCGTTCCCCAGACCTGAATCCAATTGAGCACATCTGGGACATCATGTCTCCATCCATCCACCAACGTCACGTTGCACCACAGACTGTCCAGGAGTTGGCGGATGTTTTAGTCCAGGTCTGGGAGGAGATCCCTCAGGAGACCATCCACCATCTCATCAGGAGCATGTCCAGGCGTTGTAGGAAGGTCATACAGGCACGTGGAGGTCACACACAATACTGAGCCTCATTTTGACTTGTTTTAAGGACATTACATCAAAGTTGGATCAGCCTGTAGTGAGTTTTTCCACGTTAATTTTGTTTGTGACTCCAAATCCAGGCCTCCATTGGTTAATAAATTTGATTTCCATTGATGATTTTTGTGTGATTTTGTTGTCAGCACATTCAACTTTGTACAGAACAAAGTATTCAATGAGAATATTTCATTCATTCAGATCTAGGATGTTATTTGAGTGTTCCCTTTATTTTTTTGAGCAGTGTACTTTGATCTGAACCATTCCTTTGTAGCATCACCTGAAAGTTTAGCTTTGTTTCATTTTGTCCTGGCTTCCTTGTGGCTGATGAAGAAAAGCATCCCTACAGCATGCTGCAGCCACCACCATGTTTCACCGTGGAGATCCTGGGTTCAGTGTGGAGTGGAGTGTTAGTGTTCCACCATGTGCACATCTGATCTGCAATCCTGATTTTATCAATATTGTTTCTTGTCCTTTGTCCTCTTAGGCACCGAAGGAGACACTTGCTAAATCTGTCCTGGCCGAGCTCCCTCAGCAGGTCACCCAGTACTTTAAACAGCGAAATCTACCGCCCATCAATCCGGCGCCGGAGTGAGACGTTCTGAGATCCAGAGTCCACTCGCTGTATATTAGCTTGACAGATCCTAAAAATGTTCTTGTTACAGGCAAATCGTGCAGAATGAAAGTGTGTATGTCAAAAAAACAACCTAACATCCATGCTCTCATATTTTCTACTGGTTAAAGACTGTTCGGTCAGTTTCAAGTGCGAGTCCATCAGAAGTGATGTTTTCTGTGTCCAAAAGCTTATCAAAACTGAGGTAAATTACCTTGACACAACAGGATGTGTTTTTTATTTATTTATTTAACATGTCAGTGTGTCATGTGACAGGGAACATGTGATCCATGGACCTCCATTGTGTAGAAACCCTTTTTGAAGTGGAACAGTACCCATGGCTGAATCCTTTAGAAGTTTTATTTGAGGTAGCAGATGTGATGGAACCTGTTTGCTGTTGTGCTCATGTTCAGCAAACTCTCAGTATTTCCTCAGCCACGGCAGAGAGAGGTTTTTATCTGGAAGCTGTGATCAACAGTTATAGTATCTGAGCAGTGGGAGGAACAAATCAGAGCAGAATGAGGCCACAGTGACTGCTGTAGCAACATCACAGCGTAGATGTGGGAGACTGTGTGAACTCATTAGGATATTTAACATGGAGACATTTCTGTTTGCTTTGCACAATTCCTGTATTTATTGTAACCTGAGTTGATCCTGCATGTTGCCAGTATTTCCATATTCTTTACAAAAGCTGACGATCACAAATGCATGTTTTTGTTTATGTAAATATTTAATCAGATGAAAATATTTCATTAACGTTTCATGAAAGAAAAGTGTTTGACAAAGAAAAATAATTATAAGACATTTGAATAAGCAGAAAGTACAGAGAAACTGTGAGTTTGAATTTTCCGAATGTATATTTCTATGATGCTGTTTCTGAAATTATAAACGTTTCTGCCATGTTAAATGTCATTTTTATGCAGTGCTGAATTGTGTAATTAAACTACAATGTGTATTCCTGTGAGTCTTTGTTTCAAATGTGTTATTTTAATTTTCAAAAGGAATGACTGCATATCCAAAAGGACCAAGATAGAAACCAACTCTGCTGCAAATGTCATATAACAGATACAAAGAAGTAAAATCAACAGAGCAACATTAAAAAAAACAAATGCATGAGATTGGAAATTAACAAATCTTTTGTGTAAAATAATAAGCTCCCCAAAAGGAACTTTTGTAAACAGTGTTGCAATAGGTGTGCACAAATTTGAAAGAGATGGAAAATAATCCTAATATATGCAAAATGACTCCACTGAGATGTCAAATTACCAGAAAGGACGGCAAAATGTTTTAAACCCTGAATGAAACGTCTACAAACCAAATGTTTGCAAAGAAACACAAAAGCTTGCAAAGCAATTATGCAAAACAAACAGACTTTTAAATTATCATAAATGAAACAAAAAATAGAATTGTAAGATTGCTGCAAACAAAAATGACCCCGTGTTACACATTTTAAAGATGTTTAGCTTCAAAACAAATTAATCTTAGACTGCAATAGCATAATTTCACCTTTAATTATATTATATGTACATGTATTTAGTAGTATAAATATTGCCTTTCAAGAACTAACAAAAAAATCCTGAAATGCTTTTTAGGACAGCCCTTGGTTTTCTGTAAAATCTTACAAGGTTTCAGCACGGAAAGAAAGGATCTTTGACCATTCATTTTTGCACAATCTCTCTAGGTCACCCAGAATAACGTTTTCTCTCTCGTGTTCTCTTCTCTTCAGCTCTACTTAAATGTTTTCTGTAGGATTTATGTCTGAGAAATCAGATGGGCGTCAGAGGAGACTGACTGTGTCTGGGAAACATTTTTTGCCTTCATTTTATCAAATGTGGATCATTATATCTTATTTTTTGTTTTCTGGCAGAGACCACCAGATTTTTATTAACTGATATTTCATAGTGTTTATGATGCCATGCACTCTGATAGGCCCATAGCATCTCTGTAGTTTTTTATAGTTAACAAGACAGAAACAATGTAACGTAAAAATCATAATGTGTTACATGCTCAGTGATAAGATGTGATCAAAGTGAGGGTTATATCTCCCAATCAGGCTCTTTTATGTTGGATAAGAATCTCTCCCATTTTAAATTAAAGCTTTGAACTCTGTTTATTAGCCTGTATGATAGGATCTCCAATGTCAATGTCAATTTTATTTATATGGCACATTTAACAACAACACGTTTACCAAAGTGCCTCAAATAAAGGTAAACACAAACAAAATAACTACAGAAGACAAAAAACCAAAAAAAACTTACATTAACAATTGTGCCAAAGGCTGATATGGGGGGTGATGGTGCCTTCCATTCTGAGACAATAAGTTTATGCTTCTGCATCAGTGCCCTTCAAACCTAGTCATGAGTTACAACATGGATGAACATGGACTCTGAACATAATCAAAGGCCAGTATGAACTTTTCTAGAACTTTAGAAAGAAATCACATTAAGCTTCTTCCGGCTCAGCCCAGGAGGAGGAGGAGTCAGAGCTGGAAACTCTGACCAAAAAACACGTTTCCCCTTCCGTTCGCTCTCAGTCCAGGAGAGAACCACGCTTCAGCTAAAGGTCATTAAAGTCACGGGCGAGTAGCAGACCATTAACTTCGAGAAGGCATATCTCTTCAACTTGGATCCAAAGTGACTACGATCCGGTGGCTGAGTACCTGCCGATCTTTGTGCAACAAAGTCAAGTAATGATCTGCTGTTCGAGTACTTAGCGTTCATTCATAAAGTAATGATCTCCTGAGGCCTACAGAATTGACTTGTGTCCCAGAGAACTCCTCACAGCAGGTCTAATTGAAGCGGTTTTCACCCTGCCTGAAAGAGGACAGCATAGGAGCTGCCAGCTCTGCACACGTCCAGGTAGGGAGAGCTACGTAGCCGAAACGTGCCTTTGTGAAGAGCTCCGGCCACATGTGACCGGACCACATCGCCTCGCAAAACCTAGAGCCCTTTGGAATCTTTTCTTCAGAACGGTTCAGGTACGAGGTGGTGTTTTGGGCAGAGAAATTAGTTTAGGATGAAATAATCTGAATAATGTTTATTTCATGATGTTTGCTTTTGTTTGTGTTGAGAAAACTCAACTATCTACGTGTTAGCTGACTAGCTGCTCAGCTACTCATTGTTCTGTGTTGTGTTTTTAAAGTTAAGACAAACTTTATTTAAAGGGTGGTTTTTAACCAGAAAACCAGTAAACTTTAGCAAATTCCACATGTTTACCTTTGTGATGGTAGGACAGAAAGGGCAGTGAGATGCTTCCCAATAACAAACCCTTGAGTTATTGAGGAGTATACCCAAGGAACTTAAATTTAAGATTGGAGACAGCAAGAGGGTGAAAAGGTACCAAATAAAACTTAGCCACCGGTCCTTCATGACTACAGACCTGTTGCTCTGACATACCACATCATGAAGGTCCTAGGGAGACTCCTCTGTAATTTGGATTCATTGCTGACAGTTTGTTAGACCACTCTGCAACAATTCAAGTCTGCCCTGGACTCTTTTTCCCCATTACCTGTTGTGATGTAATTGCCTTCATGAGCCATTCTTTTATTTCTCTCTGGAGAAGTAAGAGGAGATCCATAGTGTGCAGATCGAAGAGGAACTGTTTGGAGACTGTTTTGAAGGAGCGAACTATCTGAATTGTGTTCCTCATCCCAATCCTGAAAATAATTTCAGATGTTCTCCTGTCAAAATACATATTTTAAAGCATCATCTGTGTCTGGCTGAAATTTCTGGTCCTTTGTCTGGTTCATTACACTATAGGTATGTTGTGGGAAGTGCAATCTGCCATTATCTGCTAGGGCAGCAGCATCATGGTCAGTGACTTAAAATAGCTCAAGAAGCTGATGAACAGGCTGGTTCTGTTCTGGGGACTTCTCCAGAAATGTCATACTTCATAAAATGAAGAACCTACCGGACAACCCTAAGCATCTTCTTCATGAGACTATGATTCGACAAATCTTCAGACAGAGGCTGTAAAACTGACCTCTACAGGAGATCCTTCTTGGCTATAGCCATGCCCATCTACAACACTGAAGAACCTTGGATAATATCAGTTATGACATTTCATTTCCCTTTGGGATTAATAAGATATTTTTGAATTGAATTGAACTAAATATATTTACTAAATACCAGTTGCTATGTAGACAGCGTCTTCTGGTTGCTATGGGAACTTGGTGACCCCATGATGCCACTCTTTGGTGCTCTTCTCTAACAGTGAGCGTTGGAGATGTTTTAACTCCCTCCACCGTCCTCCTCATTGTGCATCTTGATATTAGTCCGTCTTTGTCCAACCTTATTTTTCACAATTTCAGTCGCTTCAAACTTGTAGGTATTTTTCACTTTCTTTTAAATCCTAGTATGATTTATAAAGATCAACACACATCTACCCTTACTTCAATGTCATGTTCCCTTATCTTTCCCATGTTGATGAGTGGCTAAGAGAAATGGGCCTCTGTGTCATAACTGTCGCAGAGACAAAGGAAGTCATCGATTACTACTTAAAAGTTGGTAGACACTGATCAATTTAAGACAGTCAGGTGCAAATATAAATATTCTTATGTTTATGTTGTGGGATTTTTGGGGTACCAAAATGCATGGCACCGCTGATTTTGAAAAACATTATATTCTAAAATGCGAAAATAAATGTAAGGTTGGGTTTTTCTGCATCTTCAGTGTGAGATTATGTTACTGTAATGAAATATGACATTGTTTTGGGGAGTGCCAGTATACAGTATGCTGACTCTAAAAGATGGAAGATGAGCAGAAAACACATAAAGAGGGTCAAAGCAACCACAAAAAACTTCCAAACACACACACACACACACTCTTGTTTTGCTATATGTAGTGAGGACCATGTGTTGACTCCCATTGATTTTCAGTCATTTTCAACACTTTCTATGCCCTAACCCTGACAATAACCCTAAACCTAACCATTACCAGTGCATGCCTAACCCTAACCTTAATCTAAAGTCAATTCACACCTTAGTTCTAAACCTAACCGTTAGCAAAATAGGTTGTGAGGACCAGCAAAATGTCCTCACTTTGGTACAAACGGTCCTCAATTTGATGGTGAAATCGGGAAAATGGTTCTCACTGTGATGCCAAGACAGGAACACACACACACACACACACACATACAAAACCTAACTTCAGAGAGAGAAAACAAGCACAAAGGGAGGGACACCCACACCCGCTGCTGTGTGTGAAGAAGGTGAAACTTTGCAGATTGCAGATTTGAGACACACCTTTTGATCGTATCTATCCTGAAATTCCCACGACTTCCATGTAATTTTGTTCTGCAGGTTTATTTAAACTGAAGAGTTAATTCTGACAGCAGCTCAGCAAATTTAGCAGAAAGAATGTTATTTATACAAACTGAGTAACATATAAAGGTAGCTGGGAGGGGGGTTTAGAACCTCCCACCATGCAGTTCTCTTTTTAGCTAAGTGGGCATTCTGCCACCTGTGCCACCAACAATCCTGGACTTACTGCAGAAGCTGCCAGGATCAGAGAACATGGCTGCTGGTGACAGATGCTCTCCTTTGTTTAGCTTGCCTCCAACAGCAAATCCCCCACTGATATTATTCTTTGTGCGTTTTCGTCATTTTATTTGTTGTCATAGCAACTCCCTTCTCAGCAACACATGATCTTGCGCTACATCTCTTGGTTATGCCCAGAAACTTGCGGGACTGCCTGGATGATAACAAAGAGCTGACCTGAGACAAACCAAAACAAGAACAAGAGATCAAATTATCTCCACGTGGTGTCTTTAAACTCTGTAAGACAGCTTCAAGCTTTTATCCACTTAAATAAATCACAAACACTGAAGTGTTCAGTTTGTTTTCTACATTCTCATCACCGTCACTGCCAACCTGTTTCTTGATCTTCAACAGTGAATGCAGCTAGGCTCCAGATGCATCATTCTTCTGCCAAGCCTGGATACATATCCCACAATCCACTTACCCAAATTAGTTCTGTTCCAATCTAATTTCTTAATACCTATGTTTTTCTTTCTCTGCCCTTTACTGTTGTGCAGCACAACGGGAAGAACACATTGATTACAGAATCAGTCCTATAATATCGTGGTTACTGGTTGAAGAGGACCCACACCCAGAGCACAGGCAGGGAGGAGCATGAGAAAAGTTACATTTATTAAAACTAAAGAGACCAAACTTACAAAACCCAGAGAAGAACCACAATAAGGAAACCAAATACAGAGACTGACAGGGTAGATTAGACCGTCACTGGTTGTCAGTTACTGCCACACAATAGGATGCTGTAAAATTCTGCCGACATCTCACATTTGACCTGTCGCTCTACCCACCTTGCAGTGGTCATTTTATGGAACACACGCAAACGCTTGAGATAAGGAGGTATACTATAATTGTCATGGTTTAGAGTAATTTTTCATGTTTTTTGTGTTGTATTAAGAATTATACAGTATTAGTTGTAAAAAATGAAACAATTATTAATCATAAAAAAGATTATAAATGTTCATGACCGTTCTAACTGCTTTGAAAACTATCAGATACGTATCCAATTTAGTACCACATATGAAAGCGGCACAATTCGATTTTTTGGAGGTGAAAAGAATGGAAACGGGCCATTCTGATTGCCATGAAAAAGTGCGACATCGGTCCCATATGGGCAAAAATGTTGGATTTGGGCCGTATTTGCCTGCATGTGAACGTAGCCTAAATGAGTGCATAAAAGAAACACAGTAATCATGAAACCATAACTGAACCAAAAACAAGAACTTCTCAAAACCAAAACAAAAGGATCTACAAAGATGAATACAAAATGATTGAAAATGACAAACCAAAAACAGCTTCTTAACTGTAGTCAGGTTAGGAGGTTAGCCCAAACATCCATTTCATCAGCTACACTCTCTAGCTTGTTCTGGGGTAGCCCTAGTTGTTCTCAGACCAGGAAGGATATATACTGTACTCCTCTAATAATTCCCTGACTGCCCCAGGAGTCTCCATACAGTGGGCCTTGTTTGGAAAACCTCTGAAGGTAGGCATCCAGGAGGCATCGTGATCAGGGAGCAGAAACCACTTCAGCTAAAGCCTTTGTGGACGAGTAGCAGCTCCACTATCCACAATCAAAATAAAAGATATTTTCCTTAAATCCACACGATTTAACAAACTGTTCTCCATCGTTCTCTGTTAATGACTCTCACTTGGACATAATTTTGTTTTTCAAACAGTTGAGAACAAAATTATGTAATTTAGCCTAAATGTCAGGAAACCAGTGAAAGTCATATGCTGCCCTCCAGTGGCTGTATAACTGAATGACATGTTGTAAAGTATCCCAAGTAGACAAATAGATAATGGTGGCTCTTTGCAGAAATATTTATTCTGCTGTAACAGCTTAAAATTGAGGTGAATATCTCTTAATGACACATCAGGATTTGGTTAAGGACCTCAGAGCAGGATAAACATCAGTTCAGCCTGTCTTATCGTTTTTTCCGTTGAAGCCTCTGACATGTAAAAGTGACACATTTCTGAGCAGCTAAAAAAAGCAGTAGAGCACAGTGACAAAGAGTGCCTGACCCAGATAAGGAGCCTAAAAAAAGGACTGAAGATGGACCGAACTCAGGAGATTGGGTGAAGATGCATATTCAAAAGACAGAAATGAGAAAGAAAAGACAACATGTGCAAAAGCAGGAACAAAGTTGGACATAGATGCATGGTAAAAGTAATCATAAGTGAGCTTTTACTTCATCGTGTTACAGCTGTGTACCCGTGATTATGACATGTTCACAGAAGAAATGACTCTCCAACTGAGGCTGAATAAATTGCAAAAAACATTTCTGGATGTTTCCGGTTTGGCTAAACCATGACAGCATGGCTCTACAAAGTGTAAATACAACCATCAATAGGTCATGTTTTCTGAACTGAACAAAAGCAGTACAGATATGGTACAGTTAATCTGCCTGAAAAAAAATTATTTAAATTTCATTGAGAAAATCTTCTTCTTTGTTTTCTTTATTCATCAATTTATCATTCAGTGACGTCTTGGAAAAGCCTAGACAAATACAACAAATGGTTACAAAACAGAAACCAGTAAGAAAACTTGATAATACTTGTTAGAAGCTTAAAATGTTTTAAAAAATAGACCAACTCAAAGCAGTGCATAAGCCTTGCTCTGGAGAAGACTAAAAGTCAATGGAAGCAGGTAAAACGTGAAGCTGCAAGATGTGAAACTACTGGTGGATGGGTTCAAGGGTCAGCCAGTCAAAGGAAAGGGCAATGCACAAGAGATTTGATGGAGGAGACAAATGCTTTTAAAAAAAAAAAATATATATATATATATATATATATGTATGTATAGAAACCTAGGGATTAGAAACACCACAGATAAAACAATATAAGAATATGTTTTCAGATGGGGTTAGATTGTCAGATTAAAAGTAAAACCTATAAGCAGATATTAAACATACATTTCATTAAGCCCACATTTCTGTGTTAAAATGTTTTTCATAGCTCTGATTTAATATTCTAATCTTAAATATCATGCTTTCATTAGTTGTGAGCAGAAAATCATCATAGTTAACAGCGAAAAGGATTGAAAACATCAGCCTGTGTGTCATAATGTGTGTAACTTAGTGAACTAAATGAACTTTTAAATAGTATTCTAATTTATCGCATATGACTGTTTATACTTTTCATAAAAAGAAAGTACAACTCTTTTAAGTATGTTGAACATAGCCAGGTTGTTTGGTTTGAATTACATTTTTACAAACTTTTCCATCTTTAATATTTTATGGTATGGCAGAACATCTGAGGAGGGACTTTGTGCCGCTGAAGTTGCTGAACTTGCTTTATTTATACAATAAAACCCTAAAATATGCAAAAGGTCTACCTTCTTTTTACCATGATTTTAAGCCATACTAATACTAGACGAGTGGTCAAAGTACAAACCAAGTCAATTTTCAATGATAAGGTCTATATAGGGTGTTTCAGTGGGTCCAGCTGTTCTACACTGTAACATATAAGTGAAACTCCCATTGGTTCTCCTACTACAAGATGTTATGGTTTCCATCAGCCCAAGAGTTATCTAAAAACGTCCACTTTACGCAGGGATCATATTCCTGTATTTCTTTCGAACAACCACGGAGGCGACTCCCTTGACGTCCTTGAGCCTGTCAGAGTCAAAGTCCACCAGAAGGGTCCTGACCCCGGTCCTCATCGGTGTGAAGGAGATCTTCACTGACACCTTCTGGCGTGGAGAAATAACACCCCTGAAAAAACAACAGGTATGATTTTATGGTGAATTGAGGATGAATATTGGATATTTTGAGGTTGAAGTAATATCAGTGAGGGTTAAATCTGCTTCCATTTTAATCTATCCTTGTTACTTACTCAACATAGATCTGAGTTTCCGACAGCAGGCCGGCCCCCTCCAGAGTGAACACACCACCAGTCAGGGGGACTGGCAGAGGATTTGTGAAGGAGATATAAGCGGTCAACTGTTCCCAAACAAAAGCCTTTCCAAGAACCTTGGAGACAGAACAGAGAGTATTTTCTTCTCTATTGTTTATATAAAAATGTATTGATCACATGCTTTACTCCATTTGTAATTGTCCTGATACATACAGAACCTTGGAAAAGTATTTATAGTTTTTAAAAAGCTTCGCATTTGACCATGATAGAACCACAATCTTCAATGTATTCCACTCGGATTTTGTGCTGTAGACAAACCCAATGTTAATGGTTTTAAAAACAGTTTAAGAATGTTTGACAAACAAAAATCTGAAATGTGGAGATTTATTTATTGTTTCTGGCCTCAGAGGTTTGTTAGAGAACATGAGAGCAAAACAGCATCATGAAGACCAAGGAACACAGCTGACAGGTCTGGGAGAAAGTTGTGGAGAGGTTTAAAGCAGAGTTAGGTTCTACTACAATATCACAAGCTAAGAACATCTCACAGAGTTCTGTTCAATCCATTATCTGAACATGGAGAGAGGATGGACCAACTGCAGACCTACCAAGACATGACCGTCCACCTAAGCTGACAGACCGGCCAAGGAGAGCATTAATCAGAAAAGAAGCCAAGAAGCCCATGGCAACTCTGGAGGAGCTGCAGAAACCCACTGCTCAGGTGAGAGGACCCAATGACAAGACAACTATTACATGTGCACTCCACAAAACTGTGCTTAATAGAACAGTGTTAAGAAAAATATTTAGTAAAATTGAAGCAATAAGAAGTTCTGCTTGCAGTTTTCCACATGCCATGTCGAGCAATATGCTCTGGTCAGTTTGGGACTGAAACTGAATGTTTCACCTAATGGAAAATGAACTGTGTGTCAAATAACTAGGACTGCACATCGTTGCGTTTATCTTTTACATAAAATATCTTGAAATTACGTTAGAATTTGTGGTTTTTTAATGTGTAAAATGTGAATAAACTGTTTTGCAAAGCACTGAATATATGTTAATGTTTCTGACTTTTATACACTATATTTGAGACAAACGGAGGTGTCTTTGCTTGCTTAGCTTTGTCCCACCTCTTCATTGTGCACTCACCTTAATGTGGAGCTCAGGCATGTTCAGTGGGATGTCAGCCACAGCCATTACAGCCAAACTGTCCCCCTGAGCTTCAGCAAGTGCTTTCACCCTGATCAGATTATGCTCAGAGACACATTTGGAGTAGTCCTCATAGCGGAAATGCAGCACTTCTTTATGAGCTAAACACACAGAAGGTAAAAAGGGAGAAATATCAGACCCTGTGGCAGGACTACTGATTTTATTCGTCTGCATCAGCAGTCTGCTGACCCTTCTGAGCCGACACAGTCACATTGTTCTTCTGCCTCTGGCACTCCCCCTGGTGGAGTGAGTTGTAAGTGACAGCTATGGCGTGCACTGTCAGCTGAACATTAGTATCATCACATCCTTCATTCGTCACCTGTGAACACAGGAGATACATCATCTCATACACTGACAAACTAAAAAAAATACAGAAGAAAAACAAAACTAAACCCTATCACTTTGTACCTCAAGAATCACATCAAAGTTTGTTCCAAACACAGGGTTAGGATGCTTAATCAACAGGTTTAGCCTTGGTGGTGCTACCGTCCCATCGGTATGATGGGTGACCCTGCGTCCTGCCTTCTTATAAACCTCTCTCTCTTCTTTAGAGCCTGCAAAAAAACAAACATATATATCACTGACTGAAAATTCAGTCAAAAACTCAGTCAATGAAAACAGAAAAAGAATGAAAACAGTTATATACCACCGTGCCAAGTCTGAGGCATCATTGTGATACTAAATGTTTGGTTTTAAGATCAACTGCAATAAATTAATATCAGGTTTAGATTTTTATAAATGGCTTCTTTTTGTTCTGCTCTGCCACTGACCTTCAGGGTACTTGTAGAGCAGAGTGACGTCTTCTCTTCCATTGCCATAAATGCTTTTGGTGCTGATGTTCCTTCCCACGGATCTTTGGTCCACACGGATCTGTCACAGCAACCACAGCAGCTTTCTTCATTAACCTGTTTCATTCTTCCAGCTAAAATGGCTTTTTAAATTTTTATTAACTATCAGTGAAAACCTTCTGCTTCTGTCCGCCTGGTAGGAACCTCCAGTAGATGATATCAGCGTTCACCTCAGCAAATATAAACGGAGCGTCATACTTCACTCCCAGATTTCCCTCCTTGATCGCCGACACTGGACATGGACCACAGCAAAACGCCCCTAAAAAAAATAATACTATTTTATTTTAAGGTAACTTTTGCAACAATATGTGTTTTTGGGCAATTAGTGTTTTGGAAACTCATCGCATTCAATTGAATTTCTGAAAAACATCTCAAAATTCATCACATCAAAAAAGTCTGAGGTTACACTGCTTATAATTTTTAGAATCACATGAGTTAAAGAAGAGATCAGAAAGATACCATCACTGAGTTCTTGAGGCGTGGGGTCCAAAACCTGCCAACCTTCATTTCCTTTTGGGAGATCATCTCTCCTCATCCAGGACTCGACCCAACAGTGGAAGTTCCTATAACCAAAGAAGGACAAAAAACATCTTAAACCATCAGATGGATTCAATCAAATCATTCCAAAGGCACAGCTACTATAAAACATTAACAGCTACAGTCCCCCCCCCCCCCCCATGATTTATTAAACATCTTATTGAACAACATTTCAGCAACACCTCTCAATAGTTGATTTCTGTCCTAGTCAGTCTCTAAATAGTTGTGGAATAATTTTGACACACTCTGATATGCTTGTTTGAGCATTATGCACAGCTCCAGGTTTGGAGAAAATCAAACATCTCTACTTTGGTCTCATGTGTCCACAGGACACTGTTCCAGCAGTCTTGTGATACATTCAGACACACCATTGGAAACTTTGATGCTTCATATTTTAATTTTCCAAACAAGCCATACTTGTTCAGTCTTGTCATGCACATGCTAACTAACACTTAAAATACTAACTGATGCCTATAGAGTGTTGTTTTATTTTATCTCAACATTGCATGGTCTGACATTGGGGTGAATGTGGTGGGATGCTCACCCTTAGGAAGGTTGGCCACAGTTGTACATTTGAAGGTACTGAATCTCTCTGTGTGAATGACTTCCAATCAGCAGTTGCTTCTCGTAGGTCATTGCTGGTGTATTTCCTCTTTGGCATTGTGTTAACACACATATTTTTGATCCAAAGTAGCAAATTGGTCAGATAAGACTGGAGCAGCGCCATCTACTGATTGAATCTTTAATTTTGCAACATTGCTCACGCTTGATGACTGGTAAGTAGCACTTTGCTGCTTTATGCTCTCTATTTCTTTAAAAGGCACTAAAAGTGAGCTTAGATTTATAGACACTTAAATCAATATAGAGTAGCATGTGATATTTTTCTTTGGTGGAACACTGATCTGGTTTCAAGAACCTTTGATGTCCTCATTAATAAAACCATAGAAATAATAAAGGGTACACAGTCTAAAATGAAGGATAACATTTGATCTAACCAGCTGCTGTCGTTCTTTTCCTCTCTGCTCTCAAAGTTCTCCACAAAGTCTATGGAAAGGTTCCCATCCACATCATGGGCTGAGAAGAAGTTGGTTATGAGGCGTGTTGGGATTCCCAGACAGCGAAGAACTATGAAGAAAATCACATCTCAATGTGGTCACTTTTTCTTCCTTATTTTCTTTTGAACTTAGTCGCTTTTATCTGTCAGGTAGACATGTTCACATTCACTATAAAAATGTTGAAGATTCTGAACTATAATCATGTGGAAGACATGTAAATGAATTTCTTTTGTTATAGATTGCTACAGACCCTTTAAATAAAACCAGTGAAAACAATTACCTGTACATGCAACACCTGCAAACACCCAGCACTGGCCATATTTGACTGCTTTGATGCCATCTTTGCTCCACTTTCTGAGGATGGGAACGCTGCCGGTCCATCGATTTGGTGCGACTCCATCAAGGTATGGTTGCTTCCAGCGCCCAATCAATACACCCCTGTCACCATTGGCATTCACCTGTACAGGTGGAAAAGACATCTTAAAATTTGTAAAAGGTTCCAAGTTTATATTACCTCCCCTGAACATATTTTCATTCTTAATAAGATCTTTATAAAATGATTTCTGCTGGGTAATATATTTAAAACGAAGCCCCCTCAATCCAATGGTGGTCATGTTGTAGACCTGAATCCATGTGTTTTTCTGTGCAGACAAAATGTTTCCAGATCAGAGAAGAATTCCTCACCATTGCAGTGATAATCCTGCTGATGTAGACAGGATCAGATCTTCTCTCAATGTCCATCTTGAAGTTCTGCAGAGCTTCTTGGGAATTGTCCAGGACTTCAAAACAAATGTCCATCACAAAGTCCTCAAACTTGAAAAGACACAGTGGGGAGAGAAATTAAAAGGAAAACTATTTGTCAAATATATTTCTCTAGCCCTACTTAACCTTCCGATCCAAGAATAAAAATTCTCACTATGGAAAATTCCATTATGTTGGAGGATTTGGTCAGCAACACAAAAATATATTTGACATATTGATATTTGAGGATTTTATTACATTTTAAAATAAAACACAGAGAATACTGGATGACCAGGATGTGTTTGGAAGGGGTTTCTCAGCCAACTAAAGTGACACAATGACCTGAGAGATTTTGTTTCAATGACTTTACACCCTTTATATTTATTTAAACTTTTCCATTATGAAGTTCATAATTTTTTTTTTATATTAAATTATTACTTTGATTGTTTAATGAAGCTTTCACACTTTGTTTCAACCTAAATTATTTTCCTACATGGAAAATATTGATCACAGCACTTCCTGACAAACCCCAATTTGTAAGGAATATTTTTAAAATAATAAAAAGGGTCATAAAAGGACAGGCCATTATAGCTCACAGCAACACACAAAATATAGCTTAAACAGATAATTGTGAATAGAACCTCAAAGATAAATAACACTAAAATTTGGTGAGAAAAAAATATAAGTGATTTTGAAATATTTGCTTGATTCACGTTGCAAACAGGATTCAAACCAAAGAAACAATTCACACTAAATGCACACCCAGTAATTGGATGAAGGATGTGCAAGTTCAGGTCAATTCAGTTGTAAAACTAATGCATTTTGATGGCCTCTTCACACTGTAATAAGACCACATTACAACGCATACCAATCTTTTGTGCATGGGACCTGGCCGTAGCTCTATATATATTGACATGGAGTTTGTAGACCATTCAGTTGCTTGTTGTACTCCTATTGGTTGCACCAAGAGCAGTGGGAGAGAGAGCACTTCAACAGCTTACTTGGAGCACTGCCAGCCTGATGGGGCATTCAGACCAGCATGGCCAGTCTTGCTTTATATTCTATGAAGATCATCTTAAGCCTGATGGATGAGCTGCGACTGCTGCTGCTGAGTTTCTTTACACTCAGGACCTAGAAATGTTGCCATCATGATAATGAACCACCATGAAATCTCTACAGAAAGTGTGCATGCTCAAAACAGTTGGAAACTGTAACATTCCCTCATGTAAAAAGGCAACCCAACTGCGTTTTTAATCTATCCTCCAATGCCTCTCCAAAACCCTGCAAAGACCATGTGTGTTCTGGTTGATTTTTATTTCGTGTCTTAATCCGGTGTATAGGAGGCCAAAGATGTTTTCTTTTTTTTCTTTGGATGTTTTAGGGAATGTCTCTCGAATTTGGTTCTGAAACAGTGATATCTTAAAGAACATATGTGACTTGTGCGACTGTTTTTTGGATTATTCTAAGAAAGGACAAGTCCTGTCTTTCTTCCTGTTTGTTTGGTTTGGTTGCATTCCGACATGTCTTGTCCAGATGTCTCTACTCTCCAACAAAGAGATCCAGCCTCAACCTCTGAGTCTCCGCTGACACACCACTGTGAAAAGTCTCACATGCCAAACTCTGTCCTGACAGAGGAACACAAAAAGTGATTCAACTCATTCACACAATAAATATCTGTGCACGTGTGTGGATGTGCTACCTGTCCGTAATTCCAGGGAATGTTTCTGATGTAATCCCAGGTCCCCATGAATATGACCCCATCTTCGTTCATGACGTACTCGTGGAGCAGTTTCTCATCAGGCAGGTAGACAACATCATCTGATACACAGACAAACATAAAACAAATAGAGCAAGAATTCAGCACAGATCAATGTTGCTACAAAACATCATTTAAACATTAACATGTAGGATTTCTTTTAAATAATTTCAAATATTTTTGTCTTTTAATCATGTGGGTTATGCTTCAACATGTTCGTAGTTGATTATGGATGTGTTTGACTAACAAAAATACAGTTTCCTATAAATTTGTTCTGCAGGAAGCATCCTTTACCTTTACACCACGGGTTAAACAGCAGGTGGAAGTCGATTTCATTCACTTTCTCTACGATGCGTCCATCCAATGACATTAGCAGCACGGACAGATAATACTGTCCGATGATAGCGTCTGCTGGACTGTGCAGAGTCAACAATATTTCACTCTGAGCCTCCTGCTGGTTAAACCACCACTTGTCTCCGGTCCCCCGCTGCCTCTGAACTTTAATCACCACCTCGTCTCGTTTACCTAAAAAACAAAATGTTTATGGATTAAAAAATAAAACTCAATGTTGCAATCGGCGCTTGATAATCCTTTTTCTTATAATCCAGAAGATGGTTTGCAAAATATATTTTAAAATCTACATAAATAAATAGTTTTCATTGTGAAAAAGATGTAATAGCTTCTCGCCTTATTTGAAGTTAATGTAAATAGGAGGCCTCGACTGTAAATCTGTGAAAAATGGGTGTTGTATTGTGTTACAGCCAATTGCTTTGCCAAATCCTACAACTATTGGGTGCGGGAAAAAAGCTTTAGACACCTTCATGTTTGTTAGGTCAAGATGACCATTTTCCCAGTCTTACCAAACAACTGATAATTGTCAAAAGCTCTGGCAGCCAGTCTGCCTTGATGATCAAACCAAGCCTGCCAGTACAGATAAAATGGCCCCGTCTTTGTTGCAAGGCTTTGATGGTGCTGAGATTAAAGTTTAGGTCTGACTAAATTCACAGAAAAACTGGGTTTCCAGACTTGCTTCACGGAGGACAAAAATGCAGCTCAGGCAAGACAAGAGCCAGGAAAGGAGGCTGTGAGCATACCATGTTTGTCTTCTTATTGACACTGGAATTTAAAGGAAGATAACCTTACTGTTTCTCAGACTGCAAAACAACCCAACAGCTGCATATGAGACTGAAATGTTAAAAGGGAACATCCTGTTCTCTGTCTTTGTGCCATTTTAGGATCATCCCTTCAAAATTACCTTGCAGTTTCATGTAAAGTTTCAGCTCCACTGTCTTGCAATATGACAAACCCACCCCAAAAAACTAAAGTTCATCACTGTATCTATAATAGTCCAAAGGCTGTTGTGATTTCTTGTTTAAAATAAGTACTGAAAACTCAGCACAGGTCAGTAAATATTAATGATGAAGTAATAGTAAATGATCAAGATCATGAAGGTATAGCTTTGAAGAATTATTATTAGAGCTAAGAAAGCACAGTTTATGTACACTGGACACTTTATTAGGTATACCTTGCTTATACCAGGTTGGACCACTGAGATTTTAGTCCATATTGAAATGAAGCTGCTGCAGATTTTTAAGCAGTACATCTAGATGTGAATCCCCTGCTCAACCACATCCCAAAACTGCTCTTTTGAATTGAGATCTGAGGGCAGTGGAGGCTGTTGGACCAGTGTCAAGTCCGAACCTGCAACCACTTCTGCCATTGCGACCACGGCTCCTTCTGCATCAGAGGCTGCAGCCCCAGTTGATCTGTGTGCTCCCCTCTCAATTGTCTTTACCAGCACGCTTCTCTGAAGAATCAGGAGACAGTAGAGCTTTTCCAACTCAATGTGCTTTACATTTCGAGCTGAACTCTGTACAAATAAATACAAAACTACATTGTTGATAATTTCATAATCTTTAGAATAAACATATTTAGGTCTGTGTGGGTATTGCCATGTTTGACTGAAAATAATCTCAGAAATTGGGGAATGTATTTAGTCCTATACTTATTTAAGGATTACAATGTTTGTTACTAACATTCTACATTAGCTTGTTTCTGGCAGGAGGCAGTCTGTGTGTGTGTGTGTGTGTGTGTGTGTGTGTGTGTGTGTGTGTGTGTGCACACCAGACTCGGCTCTGAGGGTGAGTGACTGGGGTCTGTCACCCCCAGGGCCGGTAACGAGGGGCGGCCGGGCCGAGGACTTGTAACATAATATCTATCTCTTTAGTTTGTATAAAAATAAATATTTAGGAAATGTAAAATGGGGAAACATTGATTAATTGATAAGTAGTATAATACTTAAAGATGAACAGGATTGATTTCTGATTAAATAGGAATTAATTTAATGGTTGGATGAATTAATTGAATGTTTACTAAAAGGCTGGGTTGTTTATTACCAGAATTGATTATCTTCAAAGATTTTACATAGAAAGATAGAGTGAAGTTATGAAGTAAAATACTATTAATGAGAAATGCAATACTTTTTCATCATAAGGTATCTGAATAGCAAGTTAATCATTTAAAAATCAAAATATTTCAATGGCTTTGATGGCTTTTTTCATTGTTGATTTTCTAAACATCTTTACTGTGTAAATGAACACTAATGAAGCATCTTTAGCCTTCTTTAGAGTAAATATAGTGGGAGCATTAGACACGGCTGTACAACAGAGTGCAGGTCTTAGACTGTTATTGAACTCAATGTGCTGTTTAGTAATGTTTATGTAAGTGGCTCTTACTGACCTGCCACAAACTCGTGATTTAATGGCGTCGACTGATTGTCTCTCTGGGAAATGGAGAGGAGTTCATTGCTTATCTTCTGTCTTGATAAGTTCCAGGCGTTGAGAGACAATGCTAAACTATTACACTCCTTACTTGTAGCACAAATTTGCAGATTCCTGTAT
This sequence comes from Girardinichthys multiradiatus, assembly GCF_021462225.1. Taxonomy (NCBI): domain Eukaryota; kingdom Metazoa; phylum Chordata; class Actinopteri; order Cyprinodontiformes; family Goodeidae; genus Girardinichthys; species Girardinichthys multiradiatus. The sequence continues at coordinate 47,128,464 of NC_061795.1, read as the reverse complement.
GTTTCCGCACCCTGTATATGTAATAAGGGTTACTCACGTAGAATACAAGTTAACATTTATCTATTTGACCAAAGACAATGTGAAAGAAAAAAACAAACCCTAACAGAGAAATGATGTGTGGCTCATATATATACAGTACTGTGCAAAAGCTTGAGGAAGGTGTGACAAAATGCTGTAAACAAAGAATGCTTTCAGAAATATAAATGATGACCGAAGTTTATTTTTATCAATTTACTAAATGCTAAGTGAGCGAACCCAAACATACAGCCAAAGTCATTCAGAACTATCTTAAGCATAAAGAAGAACAAGCATTACTGAAAATAATAGTATGGCCCCCACAGAGCTCTGATCCCAACATCATTGAGTGTGTCTGGGATTACATGAAGAGACAGAAGGATGTAAGAAAGCCTCCATCCACAGAAGATCTGTGGTTAGTTCTCCAAGATGTTTGAAACAACCTACCACCTGAGCTCCTTCAAAAACTGTGTGCAAGTCTACCTAGAAGAATTGATGCTGTTTTAAAGGCAAAGGGTGGTCACACCAAATTTGATTTGATTTAGATTTATCTTTTGTTCATTCACTGCATTCTGCACTTCCATTTTTGAAAGCAATCGTTGTTTACAGCATGTTTTCACACCTGCCTAAAACTTTTGCACAGTACTGAAATCTATCTATCTATAGATTTTATGGTGTGCAAAATGGCACATTTTGATGGTACACAGGGTAAATGTCAAGACCTTGTCATATGCAGAAGAAGTCCTGCAATGGAAAACAGCACTTTAACTTGACCAAATTGCCATTTATGAGGTAAGAAATACCTATTTGGCACAGTTTTGGCTAAATTGTGCCAAAATGCCAGCTCTGCCTGGCACATTGCCGACTCAAACGTTTGTGAAACAAATATACTTTAACTGATTCAGTCTAAATTTTCTTTGTATGATCACAAACAAATCAGACATAGTAACAATTGCAATAGTGATACCACTGGGAAAATATTGTTTCTGTCTAACCCTTACCAAATGGTCGCATTTAGACTTTATAATTGTGCAGCTATACTTGTTTTATTTCAGTAATCTAATTTCAGGTGGAAATTGCTTCTAAAATCCTTAGAGCCTAACAGGTTAAGAAACAAAAGTGTGAATTCAAAACTCCTTAGTTTCTTGTTAAAATTTGTATTTTCAAGGTATTTTTCTCACAATAAGAATAAAGTATAAACTGAACCATGTTACTTGGTAAATAACTTCTTCAATCAGAGTGAAAACAAAGGCATATTTCAAGCTAAATAAAGATGCGCAAGGATAAATGTTTTGCCTATAAATTGTTTTTTTGTTTTTTTATCTCAAAGCTTAATGACTGATGATCTCAGTCGTTGCTCTGATCATTCAGTGTGTGCTTACCGAGGCGCAGGACCAGCTCCAGCTGGTGTTTGTGGGGTAGAGAGTCCGAGAGCTGCACAGTTATAGAGAAGGGCTGACCTCTGCGAACAATCAAGCGCTCCCGATCGATCTCCCTGGTGCGGTGAAACAAGTTGTTTTCATGGCTTCTCAAGTCCACATCGACAATGAAACCTGATCAGAACCAACAGAGAAAAAGATCCACTGAGAGTAAGCTCACTCATTTTTTAAAATCATTTTATAGATTACAAGTAACATGCTGTGATGCATTTTTTTCTTTACCAAAATAGGAAAGCACTTGTTTACACTTGGATGAAAGTGGACTAATGTAAGTTCAGTCCATAATCAGGATTAGCAGATTCCAATGGATCAATTGTGGGATGGTGTGTGGTAGATTTTATTTGAATGCAGCTTTTCAACCAATTAGAAAATATTCTGATTACATTGTCTCATTATTCTCAACCCAAAGCTGTTTATTTTGCCTCAAAGCCTAGAAAAAGGCCAGTGCAGGGTTGGTGTGCTGTTGGGTCATATCCAATCAGTACTTGAATTCTCCAGTACTTTGGTCAGCTGCTATTTTTAAACCCACTTTATCAATAGGTTTGGCACAGATGTATCTTTTTGCCAATGTTTCAATTTGAATGCATTTATAAGTGTGTTCTTGCTGATGTTTCTATGGTATTCAACTGAAATCTGCAGAACTAATGTTGGGATGTTTTGGGTTATCTAAACAATCACATGATAGCCTGCTCTTGACTCATTTGTGCATTCTCCCAATTTGAAATAAATCAAATCTAAAAGCCATTTCATTTTTCAAAATCAATTGAAGAATTTTACAACCAGTCAACATGTGGAATAAAGACTAAAGACTAACTCTGAAGGACACTTGGTGAACCTAACCATACTTCAGGTCACCGTCCTCAGAGCCAGATCTGAATTAAAAGCTGTTTTTGCATTTGTTGCAGGAATGGGGTTGGTCATCTCACACTGACATGTAGACTCATAAATCTGAAATGTTTTTCACACAGAGCACAATCTCCCTCTGAGGTTTCCTAATGTGCAGCAGATACATCATTATAACAGCAATGTGATCACTTACTGTTTTGTCGAGCCATCACAGGTATTTTTCTCTGGTTTAAATGTTGCTCAGGGTGTCTTCACAGTCCTCATGTGTCCAGATGCATTAGGAATTTATACAGAAGAGGGCCGACCCTCCCTTCTCCCTGACACACACTCCGTCCTCAACACTCAACCTTAGTTCCCTCTTTGACCTCTGACATCACTTCTCTGCTGAGCTCCTCTACGGGTGTGTGTAGCGGTTTCTCACTTTCACTTCCCCTGACACACAGGGGTCTTTAAGTTCTGTATGTGTGTTTGGGTTTAAAGGAGTCAGTGGCTGACTGGAGCATGACCTCTTTTCCACTCGGCAAAAATGTCACATCCAGGAACACTCTAATTTATTTTGTATTTCAACCATTTCCCATAATTACCAACATTCTGCTGCCAGAGCAGTTTTTGTCTTTGTCATTTGATTATCTGCACCGAGGACAATGATCAGCCCGTGGTGGACTTACTAACCAAACATTCAAGTTAATGACAGGAAAAGGCATGTGTAATGGTGCGTTCTGACCGAAGCCGAACGACGTGACAGGAGCAAGCGATTAGAGTGGTGTGTCCTACAAAGTTTTGCAGCAATTAATCACAGGTGGACCATTGATTAGTTGACTATTTTATTTTTCTAAATTACATATGTAATATTATATAAACTAAAGTAATTAAACAAAGATACAGTTTTACTGAAGGTGAGACATACATACCATATGTATACAGTTATTAATAACTGTAATATGAGTACTGATAAGGTCCAGGATGATGTTCTATGCTATATTTTAAACACCACAACTTAACACCCTTTCCTCTCAGAGTGTTAAATAGTGAGAACTGCAATAATGTCTCACTTTCTTAGTGACGAACAAAAGACTGTTGTAAAATGTTTCATTTGTTATTTCTCCAGAAGTGAAATGAAGGGCTGATAAGATTCATAAAAGAAGGAACAATTTTAAGAAAATGTTTTGAAAGCTCTTGGCATAATAAAATAAATGTTTATGACTAAGATTTAGGAAAATCCACTATGTTCCACTTTATTCCTCTTTCCTTTTTTTAAATATAAGAATAAAGCCCATGGGGAGAGGCGGCGGGCTGGGGTGGGTTTGCTTGTCGCCCCCCAGCTCAGCCGTCTAGTGTTGGGGTTTACCCCAGTGGATGAGAGGGTCGCATCCCTGCGCCGTCGGGTTCGGAAGAGGTCTCTGACTATCATTTCAGCCTACGGGCCGAGTGGTAGTGCAGAGTACCAGGCCTCGGGGGTGCTGGATAGTGCCCCTTTCAGGGACTCCATTATTCTGCTGGGGGACTTCAACGCTCACGTGGGAAACGACAGTGACACCTGGAGAGGCGTGATCGGGAGGAATGGACTCCCCGATCTGAATCCGAGCGGTGTTTTGTTATTGGACTTCTGTGCTAGTCACGGATTGTCCATAATGAACACCATGTTCAAACATAAGGGTGTCCATCAGTGCACTTGGCACCAGGACACCCTAGGCAGGAGGTCAAAAAGGTGGTTAAAAAGCTCCGTGGTGGCAGGGCTTCGGGGTTGGATGAGATCCGCCCTTAGTACCTCAAGTTTTTGGATGTTGTGGGGCTGTGATGGTTGACACGCCTCTTCAACATTGCGTGGCGGACAGGGACAGTGCCTCTGGATTGGCAGACTGGGGTGGTGGTCCCCCTACATAAGAAGGGTGACCAGAGGGTGTGTTCCAACTACAGGGGGATCACACTCCTCAGCCTTCCTGGTAAGGCCTACGCCAGGGTATTGGAGAGGAGAATCCGGCCGATAGTCGAACCCTGGCTTCAGGAGGAGCAGTGAGGTTTTCGTCCCGGCCGTGGAACACTGGACCAGCATTATACCCTCTACAGGGTACTCGAGGATTCATGTGTTTTGTGGACCTGGAGAAAGCATTCGACTGTGTCCCTCGTGATGCCCTGTGGGGGTTGCCCCAGGAGTATGGAATCGGGGGCCCTTTACTAGGGGCCATCCGGTCTCTGTACAAGCAGAGCAGGAGTTTGGTCCGCATTGGCGGCACTAAGTCGGACCTGTTCCCGGTGCATGTTGGACTCCGGCAGGGCTGCCCTTTGTCACCGGTCCTGTTCATAACTTTTATGGACAGGATTTCTAGGCGCAGCCAAGGGTCGGAGGGGGTCTGGTTTGGGGACCAGAGGATTTCGTCTCTTCTTTTGCGGATGACGTGGTCCTGCTGGCCCCCTCTAGCCAAGACCTACAGCATGCACTGGGGCGGTTCGCAGCCGAGTGTGAAGCAGCAGAGATGAAAATCAGCTCCTCCAAGTCCGAGGCCATGGTTCTCGACCGGAAAAGGGTGGCTTGTCCTCTTCAGGTTGGAGGGGAGTTCCTGCCTCAAGTGGAGGAGTTTAAGTATCTCGGGGTCTTGTTCACAAGTGAGGGAAGAATGGAGCGGGAGATCGACAGACGGATCGGTGCGGCTGCCACAGTAATGGGGGCGCTGTGCCGGTCTGTTGTGGTGAAGAGAGAGCTGTGCCGAAAGGCGAAGTTCTTGATTTACCGGTCGGTCTACGTTCCTACCCTCAACTATGGCCATGGACTTTGGGTCATGACCGAATGAACTGTAGTAAAGCATTAAAGTAAATCCCTAGGTGAAGATGTTAAACTGCAGCATAGAAGGAATAAACTTAAAGAAAAGTCAAACTGCTTGAGAAATGTGGGTACATATGGGCTCACCAAAAATAAATGTATTTTTTTCTTACCAGTGGATACTCCCAAAAACTCCCAGGCTCTTAGAATTAGAGGTGAGTAGATTTAACTGCAGGTGAGTGATCTTGGTAAACAAGGCCAGTATTAAACTGATTTCAGGTTCATCATAGGGGCTGTAATGTCCTCCCCCATGCAGCCATTGAATCTCATATAAGGAAAAGTAGCAAAAATATTCCTAAAGAGAACCATGATAAGCTGCACTGAGGAGTGTTTAAACCGATCGAGCAAACTACTGGAAGATAGCCAGTGCATTCAAGCTCCACGTCCTGTTTGTGGACCTTATGACTTGCCTAACCCGTTCTCCAGTCACTTTAGTTCATAAACTCTTGAGGATTCGAAGATTTAAAAAAATAAAAAAATACTTTGAACAGTATTTGTTCTTTGCCAATACACACAAGATGTTGAAAACATGTTAAGAACATTTAGAATGAGGCGAGTTATGTTGGTAGTAGGGGTGAGAAATTGATGGACCCGAGTTCCTCAGACCTGATGTTGTTCAAGTCTCTTTTATAAATGTCTGCATGTGGACCAGATCTTTAATGGAGGTTTGTAGATGTGAGCATTTGTAAGGTTTTAAACCTGACAAATACGAAAACCAAAACAATTGTATATTTCAACAGCTAGTTGAAAGAGGCTGTATGTGATGATAGTGAATCTCCAGTCATATTTAATAATGTCTCAAGATAGAAATCAAGATGGTAGGATTAGTGTAGGAGCAGCAGACTGGCTCTGTGACCGTGTGAAGCAAAGATGTGGAATTCTGTGGTGGTCATGTTTGGGAAAACACGCTGTTTAACTCAACACAGCTTCCTGATCACACCGAGGTGTTAGCAGAGAGGGCTTTCACCCTTGTTTTAATAAAAGCCCCAACCCAGCTATGTACAATATAAACAAGTGAAGTGGTTGAAACTATGACCGAAAGAGTGATGCAACATTACCACGCAGTTATTTATGTTTGAGAACCAAGGATTATCTTGAAGAATCTGGAAATGAAGTTAAGTTTGGAACCAACTTAGGCAATAATTGGTATACCATCAAACAACCATTCACAATGCAAGATCAGATAAAACATTATTTTAATAAAATAATATTTTAAAGAATGATTTGCTGAACAAAACCAACCTTTTGGATGACTAATCCTCATTGGTGTTTAATTAGCTGCCTTTACTCGTACTCGTCTCGTACTCATCGTCTTCCGCTTATCCGGGACCGGGCGCGGGGGCAGCAGACTCAGCAGAGACACCCAGACGTCCCTCTCTCCAGACACCTCCTCCAGTTCCTCCAGGGGGAGCCCAAGGTGTTCCCAGGCCAGCCGAGAGACATAGTCCCTCCAGCGTGTCCTGGGCCGTCCCCTGGGCCTCCTCCCGGTGGGACGTGCCTGGAACACCTCCCGAGGAAGGCGTCCAGAAGGCATCCGGTATAGATGCCCGAGCCACTTCAACTGGCTCCTCTCGATGTGGAGGAGCAGCGGCTCTACTATGAGCCCCTCCCGGATGGCCGAGCTCCTCACCCTATCTCTAGGGGAGTGCCCGGCCACCCTACGGAGGAAGCTCATTTCAGCCGCTTGTATGCGGGATCTCGTTCTTTCGGTCATGACCCAAAGTTCATGGCCATAGGTGAGGGTAGGAACGTAGACCGACCGGTAAATTGAGAGCTTCACTTTTCGGTTCTCTCTTCACCACAACAGACCGGCACAACGCCCAAATTGCTGCGGTAGCCGCACCAATCCGTCTGTCAATCTCCCGCTCCATTCTTCCCTCACTCGTGAACAAGACCCCGAGATACTTAAATTCCTCCACTTGAGGCAGGAACTCCCCTCCAACCTGAAGAGGACAAGCCACCCTTTTCCGTTCGAGAACCATGGCCTCGGACTTGGAGGAGCTGATCCTTATCCCAGCCGCTTCACACTCGGCTGCGAACCGCCACAGCGCATGCTGTAGATCTTGGCTAGAGGGGGCCAGCAGGACCACGTCATCCGCAAAAAGAAGAGACGAAATCCACTGGTCCCCAAACCAGACCCCTCCGGCCCTTGGCTGCATCTAGAAATCCTGTCCATAAAAGTTATGAACAGGACCGGTGACAAAGGGCAGCCCTGCAACATGCACCGGGAACAGGTCCGACTTAGTGCCGGCAATGCGGACCAAACTCCTGCTCCGCTCATACAGGGACCGGATGGCCCCTAACAAAGGGCCCCCGATTCCATACTCCTGAAGCACCCCCCACAGGGCATCATGAGGGACACAGTCAAATGCCTTCTCCAGGTCCACAAAACACATGTGAACCGGTTGAGCAAACTCCCGTGAACCCTCGAGCACCCTGTAGAGGGTATAGAGCTGGTCCAGTGTTCCACGGCCGGGACAAAAACCACACTGCTCCTCCTGACGCCGAGGTTCGACTATCGGTCGGACTCTCCTCTCCAATACCCTGGCGTGGGCTTTACCAGGGAGGCTGAGGAGTGTGATCCCCCTGTAGTTGGAACACACCATCCGGTCCCCCTTGGACCACCACCCCAATCTGCCAGTCCAGAGGCACTGTACCCGACTGCCACGCAATGTTGAAGAGGCGTGTCAACCATGACAGCTCCACAAGATCCAGAGACTTGAGGTACTCAGGGCGGATCTCATCCACGCCCGAAGCCTTGCCACCGCGGAGCTTTTTAACCACCTCGGTGACTTCAGCCTGGGTGATGAAAGAGTCCAACCCCGAGTCCCCAGCCTCTGTTTCCACCACGGAATGCGTGATGGCAGGATTGAGGAGATCCTCGAAGTACTCCTTCCACCGCCCGATAATGTCCTCAGTCGTGGTCAGCAGCCTCCCGCCCACACTATAAACAGTGTTGGCGAAGCACTGCTTCCCCCTCCTGAGGCGCCGGACGGTTTGCCAGAATCGCTTCGAGGCCAACCGGTAGTCCTTCTCCATGGCCTCACTGAACTCCTCCCAGGCCCGAGTTTTTGCCTCTGCCACAGCCCGGGCCGCAGCACGCTTGGCCTCACGGTACCCGTCAGCCGCCTCAGGAATCCCACAAGCCAACCACAGCCGATAGGACTCCTTCTTCAGCTTGACAGCATTCCTTACTGCCGGTGTCCACCGCCGGGTTCCGGGATTGCCGCCGCGACAGGCACTGCAGACCTTACGGCCGCAGCTACGGGCAGCAGCATCGACAATAGATGCGGAGAACACGGTCCACTCGGACTCTATGTCTCCAACATCCCCCGGGATCTGGTCGAAGCTCTCCCGGAGGTGGGAGTTGAATACATCCCTGGCCGAGGGCTCCGCCAGGCGTTCCCAGCAGACCCTCACTATGCGCTTGGGCCTGCCAAGTCTGTCCGGCTTTCTCCTCCTCCAGCGGATCCAACTCACCACCAGGTGATGATCAGTGGACAAGTCAGCCCCTCTCTTCACCCGAGTGTCCAAAACATGCGGCCGAAGGTCTGATGATACGACAACAAAGTCGATCATTGACCTCCTGCCTAGGGTGTCCTGGTGCCAAGTGCACTGATGGACACCCTTATGTTTGAACATGGTGTTCGTTATGGACAATCCGTGACTAGCACAGAAGTCCAATAACAAAACACCACTCGGATTCAGATCGTCGAGCCCATTCCTCCCGATCACGCCTCTCCAGGTGTCACTGTCGTTCCCCACCTGGGCTTTGAAGTCCCTCAGCAGAATAATGGAGTCCCCGGGAGGGGCACTATCCAGCACCCCCGACAGGGACGCCAAGAAGGTCGGGTACTCTGCACTACCACTCGGCCCGTAGGCTGAAATGATAGTCAGATACCTCTCCCCAACCCTAAGGTGCAGGGATACGACCCTCTCATCCACTGGGGTAAACCCCAACACGAGACGGCTGAGCTGGGGGGCAACAAGCAAACCCACACCCGCCGCCTCTTCCCGTGGGCCACTCCAGAGTAGAAGAGAGTCCAACCCCTCTCAAGGAGATGGGTTCCAGAGCCCACGCTGTGCGTGGAGGCGAGCCCGACTATTTCTAGTCGATATCTCTCGACCTCCCGCACAAGCTCAGGCTCCTTCCCCCCCAGCGAGGTGACATTCCACGTCCCTAGAACCAGCCTAAACATCCGGGGATCGGGCCGCTGAGGTCTCCACCTTCGTCCGCCACCCAATCCTCTTTGCACCGGTCCCTCACGGTTCCCCCTGCAGGTGGTGGGCCCACTGGGGGATGGCCTCGCGTCTCTCGTTCGGGCTTGGCCCGGCCGGGTCCCGCAAGGAGCAACCCGGCCACTAGGCGCTCTCCGACGAGTCCCGACCCCAGACCTGGCTCCAGGGTGGGACCCCAGCTCCGCCGTACCGGGCGACGTCACGTGCCTCAATATTTTGTTCTTCATGAGGGATTCTTGAACCACTCTTTGTCTGACCCATCACCTAGAGCCTGTTTGCCATGGAAGACCCTATAATAATAATATTTAAGGAAATATAATTTTGAACAAGAACCAAACCTTCTGGATAAATGGGTCTTAATAGTGTTTAATTAGCTGGCTTAGCCTAGTACAAATAATATTTAAGGAAATATTAAGGAAATGTTAAAATATTTGAGAAAATATTATTTTGAGTGAGGACCAACAACTTTTCTGGGTAAATAATATGCAGCTGTTTAGTTAGTTATCATGTTTAGTAAAATAATATTTAAGGAAATATTACTTCCTAGATTGGAAACTAACAACCTTTTTGGGTAAATGATCTTCATCTCATAAAGTGGGCGAGCACGTGTTCTTAGCCGTTAGCGGTTGGAGCTAACAAAATAAGCTTATAGCTTACCAGAATCAAACACATACCTTTAAAATACCACTAATAAAAGGGTTGAAATGCAAAAGCGTGGACGACGCGTTATGGCCGATCTACTGTGTTTAAAAACCACCCCTTGTCTTATCTTTAAGAACACAACACAGAACACATCATTAGCTGAGTTTCTCAACAGAAACAAAAACAAACGTCATTAAACTCTAAACTGATCTTCTCTGCCCAAAGACTACCTCTTACGTGAACCTGCTGAGGAGAAGTTGTCCTTGGCGTTGAGGAAAACATCCACGTGTGGATACCCAAAGGGTTAGCTTGCAGCTAACCTCCATGGCTGTGGGGAAGGGCTTAAGTGGACCTGGGCAACACGTACGACAAAGGCACGTTTGGCTCCTTGAGTGACTGCGATGCGGCGGGGTAGCTTGTGCTATCTGGACGTGCATGCAGGAAGTCGTGCGATACGGTCCTGGCCCCTTTTTCCAGGCCGTGGGGAAATCAATTAGGGCTGCTTCTGGAGGCCTCAGAAGAAAAGCCAAGTCAAGCTTGTCTTACTACACCCTTTATATGAATGAATGCCGGATACTCAAACAGCAAATTATTACTTAACTTTGGTGCATGTCATCGTAGTCTCTCTGGATCCAAGTTGAAGAGTTATGTTTGCTTGCCAGCAAGGAGACACTGTCTCTCCTTGCAGCTCTGTCGGGGACCTGTGTGGAAGAGGTCTGTTAGTTGGAACACGGGGTTTTTATTCAAACAGTGACTTCACGGGAAGTCCGCAGTCCTTCTGCGCCTGGGTTGTGCTGGAAGTAGATTACTGTGATTTATTAAAAAAATTCCAGAAAAGATCAAACTGGCCTTTAAATGTTGAAATCCATGGCTGGACCCGACATATACATTTGTAAATAACTAGGGAGCTGACCAAGTAGACCTTTATAAATAAGTAAATACAGGTGCCGAAGCCTGCAAGATGTCAAAGATTACCAACCAACACGATCATAAAGTACACGGCGATCCGCTGGGGCAGGAGAAAGCCGGACAGACTTGGCAGGCCCAAGCGCTTAGTGAGCATCTGCTGGGAACGTTGGCGGACCCCTTGGCCAGGGATGTATTCAACTCTCACCTCCGGGAGAGCTTTGACCAGATCCCGGGGGATGTTGGAGACATAGAGTCCGAGTGGACCATGTTCTCCGCATCTATTGTCGATGCTGCCGCCCGTAGCTGCGGCCGTAAGGTCTGCGGTGCCGGTCGCGGCAGCAATCCCCGAACCCGGTGGTGGACACCGGCAGTAAGCTGAAGAAGGAGTCCTATCGGCTGTGGTTGGCTTGTGGGACTCCTGAGGCTGCTGCCCGTAGCTGCGGCCGTAAGGTCTGCAGTGCCTGTCGCGGCGGCAATCCCGGAACCCGGCGGTGGACACCGGCAGTAAGGAATGCTGTCAAGCTGAAGAAGGAGTCCTATCGGCTGTGGTTGGCTTGTGGGATTCCTGAGGCGGCTGACGGGTACCGTGGGCCCAAGCGTGCCGCGGCCCGGGCGGTGGCAGAGGCAAAAACTCGGACCTGGGAGGAGTTCAGTGGGGCCGTGGAGAAGGACTATCGGTTGGCCCCGAAGCGATTCTGGCAAACAGTCCGGTGCCTCAGGAGGGGGAAGCAGTGGTTCGCCAACACTGTTTACAGTGGGGGTGGGGAGCTGCTGACCTCGACTGGGGACATTATCGGGCGGTGGAAGGAGTACTTAGAGGATCTCCTTAATCCTGCCATCACGCATTCCCTGGTGGAAACAGAGGCTAGGGACTTGGGGTTGGACTCTTTCATCACCCAGGCTGAAGTCACTGAGGTGGTTAAAAAGCTCCGCAGTGGCAGGGCTTCGGGGGTGGATGAGATCCGCCCTGAGTACCTCAATTCTCTGGATGTTGTGGAGCTGTCATGGTTGACACGCCTCTTCAACATTATGTGGCGGACGGGGACAGTGCCTCTGGACTGGCAGACTGGGGTGGTGGTCCCCCTTCATAAGAAGGGTGACCGGAGGGTGTGTTCCAACTACAGGGGGATCACACTCCTCAGCCTCCCTGGTAAGGCCTACGCCAGGGTATTGGAGAGGAGAGTCCGGCCGATAGTCGAACCTCGGCTTCAGGTGGAGCAGTGTGGTTTTCGTCCTGGCCGTGGAACACTGGACCAGGTCTATACCCTCTACTCTACATGGTACTCGAGGGTTCATGGGAGTTTGCCCAACCGGTCTACATGTGTTTTGTGGACCTGGAGAAAGCATTCAACTGTGTCCCTCGTGATGCCCTGTGGGGGGTGCTAAAGGAGGGTCGTACAGGGTCTGGTTTGGGGACCAGAGGATTTTGTCTCTTCTTTTTGCGGATGACGTGGTCCTGCTGGACCCCTCTAGCCAAGACCTACAGCAGGCGCTTTGGCGGTTCGCAGCCGAATGTGAAGCGGCTGGGATAAGGATCAGCTCCTCCAAGTCCGAGGCCATGGTTCTCGACCGGAAAAGGGTGGCTTGTCCTCTTCAGGTTGGAGGGGAGTTCCTGCCTCAAGTGGAGGAGTTTAAGTATCTCGGGGTCTTGTTCACGAGTGAGGGAAGAATGGAGCGGGAGATCGACAGACGGATTGGTGCGGCTACCGCAGCAATTTGGGCATTGTGCCGGTCCGTTGTGGTGAATAGAGAGCCGAAAAGTGAAGCTCTCAATTTACCGGTCGGTCTACTTTCCTACTCTCACCTATGGCCATGAACTTTGGATCATGACCAAAAGAACGAGATCCCGGATACAAGCGGCTGAAATGAGCTTCCTCCGTAGGGTGGCCGGGCACTCCCTTAGAGATAGGGTGAGGAGCTAGGCCATCCGGGAGGGGCTCGGAGTAGAGCCACTGCTCCTCCACATCGAGAGGAGCCAGTTGAAGTGGCTCGGGCATCTATACCGGATGCCTCCTGGACGCCTTCCTCTGGAGGTATTCCTGGCACGTCCCACTGGGAGGAGGCCCAGGGGGACGGGCCAGGACACGCTGGAGGGACTATGTCTCACGGCTTGCCTGGGAACGCCTTGGGCTCCCACCGGAGGAACTGGAGGAGGTATCTGGGGAGAGGGACGTCTGGGCTGAGTCTGCTCCCTCCACGATCCGGTCCCAGATAAAGCGGAAGATGACGAGTACGAGTAAGATTTAGGAAAATCAACTTTATACCAGTTTCCTTTTTTGAAATATAAGAATAAAGACAATGGAGCCCCAGGAGTGGAACACTTTGATGACATTTATGTAGATGACAAAAGAAGCACATTTATCTGGCCCATAGTAAACATCTCTGAGTTTAAGAAAAACTTTGTCAGCATAAATTCAGATTAAGTTATTTTCTAAATACCTCAAAGGGTGTCATTATTTGCTTCAGCAAAATGGTTTTTCATCAGGCCTAAACTCTGTTTCTCCTTGTCCTTCATTCAGCTTCTAACAAAAATAAAAACCTTTTTTGTGTGATTCACAATAAATTACATTCAGTCTAAAACCAGCCAAGACAAAGAACTGGTACAATATGTCCTATATCATTTTATTTTAAATTACCTAGAAATTGTCTTGTTGAAATCTAAATATTTTGGATTTGGGCTAAAGCCCCCAATGTTTTGAGACCCTAAAAACGCCGCTGCACTGACTTAATCGAGGCACACACCATCTCTCCCACAGCAGCTTCAGAGGACTGCGCACATTATGCGCAAAAATGAGATTAGCTAGACTGTCTTTAGTAAAAAGATTTAGGCTATATAAAACAATCTTTTTAATTTATCCCAATGATAAATTGAAGTTCTGCATTTTGCATATCTTATACTGCCAGTTTATATGGATAGACCTTCTCTTTGGTAGGTTCACTGTAAACAGACTCCAAACATACAGGTCCTTCTCAAAATATTAGCATATTGTGATAAAGTTCATTATTTTCCATAATGTAATGACCAATAAACCTGACCTTCTTGGTGGCATGGTGATAAGCACTGTGGCCTCACAGCAAGAAGGTTGCTGGGTTGAGCCTTGGCTAGAGAGGGTGAGACTCAACAGTTGCCTCTCCGAGCAAAATGAATGTATTTGTATTTAAGTTCCCGTGTATTTGATCACGTGGGTAATCACCAGTCATCACTATATAAGGTACGAACCATTCTTTATTGGACAGGTGTTCCACCCGTAATGGGAAAAACAGTTTTTTGACCGCTGAAGCAACAACGTGCCATATAGGTGTAGACGTTTGCACTGTGTTGGAATTATGGATGGATTTGACAAGAAACAAGACCGATAAACGGATGAATTGTTCAACTGGCAAAGGCGAGTTAGACTTTAATTCATCAGTCAAGGTAACAATCACTGTGTCAGTTCTGCTACTAGCTGTGTAACAACTCAGGGGCTTAAAGCATCTGCTTAACCTCTACACTCTGTGTGGAATTTGCATCTTTTCCCTGTCTATGCGTGGGTTCTCTCCAGCTTCCTCACATTGTCCAAAGACATGCACGTTAGGTGAATTTATTGGTTGAACTGATATGTATTTATCTTCATTCAGATACAAGAAGCTGAAACAACCGAGGAGGCACATTTTGCCATTGAAGAAGCAGCAGACAGCCTCAACATCATGTTGCCTTAGGCATGTCTCAAAGCTAGAGGAAAAGGACTCCCTGGTTCGCTCTGCTGTCGAGTTCATTGTCAACGGACGTATGAGAGATGCTCACGAACAGTAAGCAATTTCTTGCCTCTTACTCAAATAAAACCGTTGATGTCTTTATAAGATCTGCTGAAAGAAAAAAATTGGTTCCTCCATGTTAGCTGTAAGCTTTCTTGTGTTAAGGTGCTTTTATCAATAAGATTGATGGACAGGAATATTAATCTATACTTCTAAAAAAAACAACCAGGCCAGAAATACAAGTCCTTCTCAAAATATTAGCATATTGTGATAAAGTTCATTATTTTCCATAATGTCATGATGAAAATTTAACATTCATATATTTTAGATTCATTGCACACAAACTGAAATATTTCAGGTCTTTTATTGTCTTAATACGGATGATTTTGGCATACAGCTCATGAAAACCCAAAATTCCTATCTCACAAAATTAGCATATCATTAAAATGGTCTCTAAACGAGCTATGAACCTAATCATCTGAATCAACGAGTTAATTCTAAACACCTGCAAAAGATTCCTGAGGCCTTTAAAACTCCCAGCCTGGTTCATCACTCAAAACCCCAATCATGGGTAAGACTGCCGACCTGACTGCTGTTCAGAAGGCCACTATTGACACCCTCAAGCAAGAGGGTAAGACAGAAAGAAATTTCTGAACGAATAGGCTGTTCCCAGAGTGCTGTATCAAGGCACCTCAGTGGGAAGTCTGTGGGAAGGAAAATGTGTGGCAGAAAACGCTGCACAACGAGAAGAGGTGACCGGACCCTGAGGAAGATTGTGGAGAAGGGCCGATTCCAGACCTTGGGGGACCTGCGGAAGCAGTGGACTGAGTCTGGAGTAGAAACATCCAGAGCCACCGTGCACAGGCGTGTGCAGGAAATGGGCTACAGGTGCCGCATTCCCCAGGTCAAGCCACTTTTGATATTACCATATTGTGATAAAGTTCATTATTTTCCATAATGTCATGATGAAAATTTAACATTCATATATTTTAGATTCATTGCACACTAACTGAAATATTTCAGGTCTTTTATGGTCTTAATACGGATGATTTTGGCATACAGCTCATGAAAACCCAAAATTCCTATCTCACAAAATTAGCATATTTCATCCGACCAATAAAAGAAAAGTGTTTTTAATACAAAAAACGTCAACCTTCAAATCATCATGTACAGTTATGCACTCGATACTTGGTCGGGAATCCTTTTGCAGAAATGACTACTTCCATGTGGCGTGGCATGGAGGCAATCAGCCTGTGGCACTGCTGAGGTCTTATGGAGGCCCAGGATGCTTCGATAGCGGCCTTTAGCTCATCCAGAGTGTTGGGTCTTGAGTCTCTCAACGTTCTCTTCACAATATCCCACAGATTCTCTATGGGGTTCAGGTCAGGAGAGTTGGCAGGCCAATTGAGCACAGTGATACCATGGTCAGTAAACCATTTACCAGTGGTTTTGGCACTGTGAGCAGGTGCCAGGTCGTGCTGAAAAATGAAATCTTCATCTCCATAAAGCTTTTCAGCAGATGGAAGCATGAAGTGCTCCAAAATCTCCTCATAGCTAGCTGCATTGACCCTGCCCTTGATAAAACACAGTGGACCAACACCAGCAGCTGACACGGCACCCCAGACCATCACTGACTGTGGGTACTTGACACTGGATGTCTGGCATTTTGGCATTTCCTTCTCCCCAGTCTTCCTCCAGACTCTGGCATCTTGATTTCCGAATGACATGCAGAATTTGCTTTCATCCAAAAAAAGTACTTTGGACCACTGAGCAACAGTCCAGTGCTGCTTCTCTGTAGCCCAGGTCAGGCGCTTCTGCCGCTGTTTCTGGTTCAAAAGTGGCTTGACCTAGGGAATGCGGCACCTGTAGCCCATTTCCTGCACACGCCTGTACACGGTGGCTATGGATGTTTCTACTCCAGACTAAGTCCACTGCTTCCACAGGTCCCCCAAGGTCTGGAATCGGCCCTTCTCCACAATCTTCCTATGGGTCCGGTCACCTCTTCTCGTTATGCAGCGTTTTCTGCCACACTTTTTCCTTCCCACAGACTTCCCACTGAGGTGCCTTGATACAGCACTCTGGGAACAGCCTATTCGTTCAGAAATTTCTTTCTGTGTCTTACCCTCTTGCTTGAGGGTGTCAATAGTGGCCTTCTGGACAGCAGTCAGGTCGGCAGTCTTACCCATGATTGGGGTTTTGAGTGATGAACCAGGCTGGGAGTTTTAAAGGCCTCAGGAATCTTTTGCAGGTGTTTAGAGTTAACTTGTTGATTCAGATGATTAGGTTCATAGCTCGTTTAGAGACCCTTTTAATGATATGCTAATTTTGTGAGATAGGAATTTTGGGTTTTCATGAGCTGTATGCCAAAATCATCTGTATTAAGACAATAAAAGACCTGAAATATTTCAGTTAGTGTGCAATGAATCTAAAATATATGAATGTTAAATTTTCATCATGACATTATGGAAAATAATGAACTTTATCACAATATGCTAATATTTTGAGAAGGACTTGTATTTCTGGCCTGGTTGTTTTTTTTTAGAAGTATAGATTAATATTCCTGTCCATCAATCTTATTGATAAAAGCACCTTAACACAAGAAAGCTTACAGCTAACATGGAGGAACCAATTTTTTTCTTTCAGCAGATCTTATAAAGACATCAACGGTTTTATTTGAGTAAGAGGCTAGAAATTGCTTACTGTTCGTGAGCATCTCTCATACGTCCGATGACAATGAACTCGACAGCAGAGCGAACCAGGGAGTCCTTTTCCTCTAGCTTTGAGACATGCCTAAGGCAACATGATGGTGAGGCTGTCTGCTGCTTCTTCAATGGCAAAATTTGCCTCCTCAGTTGTTTCAGCTTCTTGTATCTGAATGAAGATAAATACATATCAGTTCAACCAATAAATTCACCTAACGTGCATGTCTTTGGACAATGTGAGGAAGCTGGAGAGAACCCACGCATAGACAGGGAAAAGATGCAAATTCCACACAGAGTGTAGAGGTTAAGCAGATGCTTTAAGCCCCTGAGGTGTTACACAGCTAGTAGCAGAACTGACACAGTGATTGTTACCTTGACTGATGAATTAAAGTCTAACTCGCCTTTGCCAGTTGAACAATTCATCCGTTTATCGGTCTTGTTTCTTGTCAAATCCATCCATAATTCCAACACAGTGCAAACGTCTACACCTATATGGCACGTTGTTGCTTCAGCGGTCAAAAAACTGTTTTCCCCATTACGGGTGGAACACCTGTCCAATAAAGAATGGTTCGTACCTTATATAGTGACGACTGGTGATTACCCACGTGATCAAATACACGGGAACTTAAATACAAATACATTCATTTTGCTCGGAGAGGCAACTGTTGAGTCTCACCCTCTCTAGCCAAGGCTCAACCCAGCAACCTTCTTGCTGTGAGGCCACAGTGCTTATCACCATGCCAACAAGAAGGTCAGGTTTATTGGTCACTAAATTCTCCCTAAAAGTCATGGTTGTTCATCTTTATGTCGGCCTTACAATGAAAGGGTGACTTGTCCAAGATGTACCCTGCCCAATGCCTGGGTTAGGCTCCAGGCTATCCAGGACTAAGCAAATAAAAAAATAACGTAGATGGATTACAAACTTTGAAATGGTTAGCAAAATGTCACCCTATAATCATACCTTGAGTAGCTGCTCCCGGAGTTTGTGATCATGCAGATCTACTCTGACAGGGGCTGTTGGAAGCCTACAAATCTGCTGAAACAGCCTCTCAGGGAGATAAACAGGGAGATTTTGTTAAACCGGAGGCCTTCATGCCTTTCTCTGCAGGTAAAACAGAATAAAAAACAAGTCACATCTGTGGTGATAAGCAGAGTAGGTGAAATCAATCGGTTTCCTGTTTTCCAGGTCCTCGGGTGTGTCTCGGAGAGGGTCTGGCTCGAATGGAGCTCTTCCTCTTCACTGTGACTTTATTGAAAAAGTTTAAGTTCATCTGGCTGGAGGATGCAGGAAAACCAGACTTTACTCCGGTCTACGGTGTTATGTTGTCTCCCAAACCTTATAACATGAAGGTCCAGCTGAGATCTTAAGTCTGAGGACAGCGGAAACACACTGTGTTTAAAGGGTAATTTACAACTAAAAACTACTTAACTGCAACTAAACAACTCTTAAAACAAAACAAAAGAGCAAAGTGTACCGGAGTCAAATTCCTTGTTTGTATGTATGAACTTGGCAATAAAGCTGATTCTGATTCTGATTCTTATTGGTTAACAAACTTATGATATAGGTATTCAGTTTGAGCACAATAATGGGTTTATCAGATTCTTAATCCTTTTTTCTGTTTCTCCTGATCTGTTTACTGTTATTATTAAATGAAGCATCATAATGAACAATGACTGCAGACTTAAGAGTGTATCAGCAGGAATGGTTTGATCTGGTTTGTGCAACAGTGTTATTGCTGGAACCAGTTGCTAGAGTTGACTACAGCAGTCACCTACACCAGCCAAACATGTGAATATTTGGAAATAGAAAGAGAACATCTGGAGACATCCTTGAGTTCGTGGGACCAGTATTAACCGCGGATTATTTCAGGCTTCTGCCAACGTTGCTGTGTGGATTAGACTTGCTCTTCATATCAGGACAGTCTACAATATGGTTTGTAAATAAATGTTCTTTTGGCAGAGTAGCATTCAGAATCGTCAGAAGCCAAGAAGAAGGTCAACAGATTATCATTTCAAATGTAGTGGAAATGTATACAGAAACGAAAGGGGGAAAAAAGAAAAGGGAGAGAGGTGGGGGGAAAAGAAAAAAGTGTTAGGATTATGAATCTGAGAATATTATTTAATTTTAATATTTTATCAAATAATATTTCGGTCTGTTAAGGGTTGTCCTGTGAATATCAGCCCAGTAAGGCGATGGTATTAGGACAAAATAGAAAGGTGTGAGACGAGCTCTGACATTATTGAACAACATAAACTCTGCACATATATAGAATGAATTCACACAATTTCTTAAAATACAAGAATTTATTAACAAAAATAAGTCAACTCAAAGTCAAACATATTTCAATCAATAAACTCTTTACTATGCTAAAACAATCCAACTAACTACTAAGCAGAATTAAAGAATAATGAAGACTAATGGGCTATTTACAATATAAACAAGTTGATTAAAGATGATTGGAAATTATTTGTTAACGAGGCTGGTGGCAGATGGGAAAAAACTGTTCTTGTGGCGTGAGGTTTTGGTCCGGATGGACCGCAGCCTCCTGCCAGAGGGGAGAGTCTCAAAGAGTCTGTGACCGGGGTGGGAGGGATCAGCCAGAATCTTCCCTGCCCGCTTCAGGGTCCTGGAGGTGTACAGTTCCTGGAGCGACAGTAGACTGCAACCAATCACCTTCTCAGCAGACCGAATGACACGCTGCAGCCTGCCCTTATCCTTGGCTGTAGCAGCGGCGTACCAGATGGTGATGGAGGAGGTGAGGATGGACTCAATGATGGCTGTGTAGAAGTGCACCATCATAGTCTTTGGCAGGTTGAATTTCTTCAGCTGCCGCAGGAAGAACATCCTCTGCTGGGCTTTCTTGATGAGGGAGCTGATGTTTGGCTCCCACTTGAGATCCTGGGAGATGATGGTTCCCAGGAAGCGGAAAGATTCCACAGCGTCAATTGTGGAGTCACATAGGGTGATGGGGGCAGGTGGTGCTGGGTTCCGCCTGAAGTCCACAACCATCTCCACTGTCTTTAGAGCGTTGAGCTCAAGGTTGTTCTGGCTGCACTAGTCCAACAGATGGTCCACCTCCCATCTGTACGTGGACTTGTCACCATCAGAGATGAGTCCGATCAGGGTGGTGTCGTCCGCAAACTTCAGAAGCTTGACAGACTGGTGACTGGAGGTGCAGCTGTTGGTGTACAGGGAGAAGAGCAGAGGAGAGAGAACACAGCCTTGGGGGGAACCGGTGCTGATGGTCAGGGAGTCAGAGACGTGCTTCCCCAGCCTCATGCGCTGCTTCCTGTCAGACAGAAAGTCAGTGATCCACCTGCAGGTGGAGTTGGGCACCTCACAGAAGCTGATGTAGGAAGTCACAGCCTCTGTGTACTCCTCCAGTTGGTAGTAGTCCTGAACATATCCCAGTCTGCACAGCCTAAACACGCCTGGAGATTCTCCACAGCCTCACTGCTCCACTTCCTTGTCGTCCTCACAACAGGTTTGCAGAGCTTTAGTTTCTGCCTGTATGCAGGAATCAGGTGGACCATGATGTGGTCGGATTGGCCCAATGCAGCACGTTGGATGCCGTGATAAGCGTCTCTGATGGTGGTGTAACAGTGATCCAGAATGTTGTCCTCTCTGGTCGGACATTTTATAAACTGTCTATATTTGGGGAGTTCGTGGGTGAGATTACCTTTGTTAAAGTCGCCAGCGACGATAACTAAGGAGTCCGGGTTGGTCCGCTCCACACAGTATTTGGTCGGCGAGCATGCGCTGTGCAACCTGCACGTTAGCTTGCAGCGGGATGTAAACACCGACCAGGATGAACGAAGCGAACTCAAAGGGGGAATAGAAAGGCTTACAGTTTATGATGAAGGATTCCAGGTCTGGAGAACAGTGCTGCTGAATCACTGTCACGTCGTTGCACCTACCACCGTTGAGGTAGAAACAGATTCCTCCACCTTTCGCTTTGGAGAGTTCCGTGTCTCTGTCCGCTCTGTAGAGCTGGAATCCTGCCAGCTGCAGCGCAGAGTCCGGCATTAATCCACACAGCCACGTCTCCGTGAAGCACAAAACTGCAGATGAATAAAAGTCCCTGTTTTTCTCCAACAGCAGTTGTAGTTCCTCAATTTTGTTGGGAAGTGAGCGCACGTTAGAGAGAAATATTCCAGGTAACGGTGTTCGTAGTAGTCGTAGTGTTTACTTAGTTATCAAATTTAGTAAAATGATGTTAGGGACACATTATTTACTGGATTGAAACCTAAACCTTTCTGGGTAAATATTATTTGGCAGCAAGCACGTGTCCTTAACTGTTAGCAGTCGAAGCTAACAAAGGAGGCTGATAGCTTAGCACCAGAATCAAAACACACACCTTTAAAAATACCATCAATAAAAGGGTTAAAATGCATAAGCGCGGATGGCACGTTATGATCAATCTTTTGTGTTTAAAATCACCCTTCAAGTAAAGTTAGTCTTAACTTTAAAAACATACAAACACAGAACACAAACTGAACATGTGTGCTGCAGATATTCCGCTAGCACCAAGATAGCTGAGTTCAACATGAACAAAACCAAACTTCATAAAATGGAAAACGTTTTGATCATTTCAATCTAAATCACTTCTATATTATATTGCCCAAACACTTAACCTCATGAACTGTGGTGAGGAACGTTGTCCAAGGCGGCGAAGTTTGAAGAAATGTCCACAGTCTTTAAACGGTTAGCTACAGCTAACCTCCTTAGCTGTGGGGAGTGGCGGCTGTTCTGTTGGCCGGTCAAACTGCACGTTACCGTAACCACGGTGATGCGGCTCCTGTTGTTCTTCTCTTATGGTGCGTTCACACCGAACGCGGGTTCTGCGATAGGAGCGGCCGATTTACATGTTATCCCTATGTAGAGGCGCGTTCAGGAGCGGAGCGGCACGGGGCGGTGCAAAGGAGACGGAGGACGCGAAGCGGGAGCGATGGACGAGTTGAAAAATCGGAACTTTTTCCTAAATTTGCGTCACGTCAACCAATCAGGGACTGGATGTGGCTGTGACGTAGAGTGAAAAACCGCAGCCGAGAAGAAGCGGTTGTCAGTGAAGATGGAGGACCAGATCATAGTGGCGGTGTGCGGCCAGCTAGAGTTGTATGACTCAACTAATTACTGTTACCGAGACAAGTACAGAAAGCACCTGGCCTGGTTATGTTTAGGCACAAATATCTTATATTTAGGAGATGTGGACATTAAAAATTTACTCTTTTTTTACTGAGCTGAGATTTATTTACTCACCGAAGACAGATGGACAGGCGTTGAGCAGCGGGGATACAGCGCCGGTAGTTGGTGTCCCGGAGGTCTCCTAACGCGGGACAGCAGATCTTCGAACTGGGTCCTCGATAGATGGAAGTACCGCTGAAATCGACCGTCATCCAGACGCAGCTCCTGGAGTAGGTGGTGGTAATCTCCGAACTGTTCCCGCCCCTGAAGAATCTGGTGAACCCAGGGACATTGACGTCAGCGGCATTTTTTGGCTCTCCACAGATAAAACACCGTAATTAGGTCCGTGAAATCCATGTCCGCCATGTTCAGTTGAAACCAGCAAGCAGCAGATGGAAGCTCCTCCTATTTGATGACGCGGCGAAGCGTTGCCGCTGGTTGCCAAATGCCAACGCGGACTTCACGCGGAATGTCAAGCGGAATGTCAAGCGGGCAAAAGCAAACAAATGAGGTGAAATATTCGCAGAATCCGCGTTCGGTGTGAACGCACCATCAGGCAGGGAAAACCGCTTCATTCGGCTTGTAAGGACAGCTTCTCTACTGGGGACTTCTCTGGGACAGTTTGCTTCTGCAGGCCTCAGAGAGAAAGTAAGCAATGCTTATACCTTAATTAACCCCTTTTTATGAATGAATACCGGATTCTTTCAACAGTAATTCATCAGTACATCATACTTAACTTGTGCATATGATCGCGGGGTCGTATGACACCCTTGCATCCAGTTGAAGAGTTCTGTTTGCCAGCAAAGAGACATTAGCAGGCTGTCTCCTTCGATGATCACCGGCGTGGAAGAGGTCGGACCATTGGAAAGGGGCTGGTTTTATGCAGCCGGTTTGCTACGCTGTGCCGGAAGTAGGTTAATGCAATTTATTTTGAAAGTTCTAGAAAAGTTTGTACCAGAGTTTAATGTTGAAATCCATGTCTATGGGTCCCACCAAAAGGGAGAGAAGGAAATAAGAATAGCCGAGAGAA
The DNA here is from genome assembly GCF_021462225.1 of Girardinichthys multiradiatus. Taxonomy (NCBI): domain Eukaryota; kingdom Metazoa; phylum Chordata; class Actinopteri; order Cyprinodontiformes; family Goodeidae; genus Girardinichthys; species Girardinichthys multiradiatus. The sequence continues at coordinate 47,104,904 of NC_061795.1, read as the reverse complement.
AAAAGGATAAAAGGAATAATATCCTAGAAGACTTTACAAAGTACAAGGTACTAATCAATACAAGATGTATTTAGTGAGAACTGCAGCTCTATATAGAGTAAATCTGTGTATCTGTAAACACCTGAATCCAAACACCTGTGGGTGCATATGTGAGCACGCTTGTATACATTAGGTTTCTCCATAAGAATATTCAATAGCAGAGCTCACGCGACAGATCTGCCCCCCAGGACCCGAGGCAGACACAGAGGAGATCGGAGCCACAGACATCCTACGAGCGCCGGGAGGACTACCGCACCTCTGCACCACCAAAGCCTCTAAACCTTAAACCTAAAGTGTACCTAACTGTCAATAGATACATTTTCCATGCATGTGGGAATGGAACCAAAACTTGCTCCAACCCAGGCGCCTACACCTCCCAACAAAACAATCAAAATGAAAAGATTAGGAGTTTCTTACTTTATCTAGCTGTGATCAGATTATTTTTAAAGGGTCAAATGATATTTGTTTTAACTTACATCTTGTCATCAGAGTCAAAATAAAGTCACAGTTGTATTTTAGACGACATGCCAATGTTAATCTTTCTCCAGCTGCTTCCAATAGGAGGCACCACTGATAATTGGTGTCCATCTCGCTGTATCCCTAACATCCTCTGCTGATCCTGTTTCAATAAATCCTTGAACCTTCTCTATCGTCTTCCTCTTTTCAAGTTCCCTGGAAGCACCACATTTCTTTGTCCAATATATCCACCAGCTGTGCTCTGCACATCCAAACTATCTCAGCCTTGCTTCTGAGACTTCTGCTTCTGAGCTGACAGAACAGAGCCAGCCTTCTTTATCAGCTTGTTGAGCTTTTTTAAGTCCCTGGCTCTGATGCTGCTTCCCCAGCAGATGATGGTAGAAGAGATCACACTGTCCACAACAGACTTAGAGAAGATATGCAGCATCTTAATGCAAACACCAAAGGACCTAAGCTTCCTCAAGAAGTACAGTCTGCTCTGTCCCTTCTTGTAGATGGCTTCACAGTTGCATCTCCACTCTAGTCTGTTGTCCAGGTGAACACCGAGGTATTTATACTCCTCCACCACCTCCACTTCTTCTCCCATGATAGAAATAGTTTTTGACTTATTCCTGTTTCTGTTAAAATCTACAATCATCTCCTTTGTTTTAGTCACGTTCAGGATGTTTCCACACCATGCCACAAAGAGGTCCACCACCTTCCTATACTCATCTTCTTGTCCATCTCTGATCCACCCACGACTGCAGAATCATTCGAGTATTTCTGCAGATGACAGGAGTCTGTCTTGTAATGGAAGTCTGAGGTGTACAGAGTGAAAAGGAATGGTGAGAGTACAGTCCCCTGTGGTGCTCCTGTGCTGCTGACTACGTGGTTAGACTCATAACCCTTCAGTCTGTTTGTCAGGTAGTCTTTGATCCAGGAGATTGTTGAGGCCTCCACCTGAGTCTTCTGGAGTTTCTGACAAAGCAAATCAGGTTGGATTGTGTTAAATGCGCTGGAGAAATCAAAGAACATGATCCTCACAGTGCTGCTGGCTTTGTCCAGATGACAGTGGGTTTGTTGAAGCAGGTGTTTGATGGCATCTTCAACTCCAACTCCACAGCGATAAGCAAACTGAAGGGGGTCCTGATTGGTTATTGGCTGCTTACTCAGATGGGCCAACAGGAATCTCTCTCGGACCTTCATGATGTGGGATGTCAGGGTGACAGGTCTATAGTCATTGAGGACCGATGGGTGAGTTTTCTTTGGTACCGGTACTCTGGCTGGGTCCTTTGTAGTGCTTGGAGTTCATCGAACTTGTTTCCTAACGATCTCATGATGCCCATCATAATCAACGGAAGAGATGGTTTGAGATATATATATATATATATATATATATATATATATAAAGAGAGAGATAGGTAGTGTTTTGAAGAAACACATTTACTTTTCTTCGTATTTACTGGAAGGCATTTACTTATTTGCCTTTCAGTATGACCTTCCAGCTATGATAGTGATTGATTCTGAGTCCTCTAAAATGTTCCTGTATTGTTTTCAGGGAGGTCAGCAGATGTGGTGACTGACTTCAAAGGAGCTGCTGCCAATGATGCCAAGGTGGATGAATCCTCATTCGGACTTTTGCGCATTTTTACCTTGTCTAGATTTGATCAGATACAGTTTATTGGTGCAGATGTAATTAATAAACTGTGTAAATGGTAGTGCAAGTACTTCTTTATTAAAGCTAGTTTTGCATTTTACATATCTTACAATAAATTGTGGGCTGCACGGTGGTGCAGTTGGTAGCACTGTTGCCTTGCAGCAAGAAGGTCCTGGGTTCGATTCCCAGCTGGGGGTCTTTCTGCATGGAGTTTGCATGTTCTCCCCATGCATGCGTGGGTTCTCACCGGGTACTCCGGCTTCCTCCCACAGTCCAAATACATGCCAGTTAGGTTAATTGGTCACTCTAAATTGCCCTTAGGTGTGTGCAATGGTTGTATGTGTGTTGCCCTGCGATGGACTGGCGACCTGTCCAGGGTGTACCCCGCCTCTTGCCCATAGACTGCTGGAGATAGGCACCAGCTCCCCCGTGACCCACTATGGAATAAGCGGTAGAAAATGACTGACTGACAATAAATTGTTTGGTCACTTATTTTTGCACAATTCAGTTGTTTTGTCATCTAATACAATTTTAACTACAGTTTCAATTGTATGAACATTTTAGTCAATGAATTACAATTTTACAACAGTTGTCAGACTACAGGCACAATCAACTGTTATAGATACAAGTACTCAGTTCGCATGGGAGGAAAAAATAGAATAATTATGTATTCTACAAAAATTAAGAAGTCATCCCAGGTCTTCAGTCATTTTCATACAGCTACTTATTTTCCCCATTCGTTTAAAAATTATTTGACTTTTAAATTAAATAATAAAAAATTTAATTCTGCTCATTTTCCATCTGTAATATTTGGATATTTTTGTGAAATACATAGGCAATAAATCTTTCCACATAGTATAGTATGTAGATCTGAAGGTAAGTTTGATCAGAGCTCTTAACTGCTCACACAGAATACAGTTATAGCATTCCCATGCTAGCATGTGCTAGCATGCGGAGGACATCAGAAAGAGCACTTATATTAGGTATTGTTACTTCTGTTTGGATTTTCTAATTATGATTTAGTAACCAGTAATCTGTTCATTATTAATGAATTACTGCAAGTCGCAGGAAAGAGTGAAAAAAGTCAATTTTTGCATTATGTCGCGCCTGAAGCCGTTCAAACTGACACCACTGAGATGTTTGGAACGATTGAGAGCTACATGAACCACGTGACCGCCTATCGGCGAGTTCAAAGAGTGTCGTAACTCTCTTTCTATGGCGCTGGTCTGAGGTATTTAAATTAATCCTTCTACAGTAACTTCACATCTTGAACATTCACTATTTAAGCTGTCTTCTTCTCTTTCATGCATGTTAATTCTTTCGGGCTTTTACTGACATTCATTCAAAGCATACATCTTTCTGTCCAAGCTCTCTTCCCTCTGTCATCTACCTTTGCCACACGTCACAATGTCATCGGCAAACATCATTATTCATAATCATATTCTTGTCTGACCTTGCAAAAATATAAATTTTTCTCAGAACTGATCAATAAATCTTTCTTGAGATGCACTTTTGAGTTTGTTCAAACAGTTACAGTATTTTAGGCCTAGATTTGTCCGTTTCAAGGTTCAATCTTTCTGAAACCAGAGATTCTACTGGGTTTTCAATTCATTTTTCTTTTTTTCTGTACCTCATGTTTCACTCCTAACAATACTGGTCCAGCCACAGAAAAATATCTTTTTCTAAAATGTATTATCATGTGTACCAGAGAGCTGACTGTGTGAGAGGGATAATTAAGCACGGTCATGCTGTTTTTTGTCCATCATCTCTCTGTAATTTAATAACTGAAAGGACTTGAACTGAAAAATAATTATTAATTTTAAAATGGAAAAAGATGACAGCAAATTGATTATGAAATGTTTTAGCAATAACCTTTAAAAATTAGATCATTTTTAAACCAAGTGGCCCTTTAATAGGAGTACTTCTTTAGATATGCAAATTTTTTTTCCACAGTCCAAGTTTGTATGTACAAACCTCTCTGGATAAAACAAGTGCAGCAGTTCTGCTCTAGTGAATCCAAATACAAGAAAGACCCACAATGAAAATACTAAGAAGTTAAAACAAGCTGAGGCAACATCCCAGACAGGACTCAAATCCAGGGGAAAACTGACAAAAGAACAAGCTGAGCATGTCCTAAACAGCTTTCAGACAGAAAGAGGAGTGGTGGCAGGGATGATAATGTAGACAACTACAGGACAAACAAAAGATAAGCCACCAGTTACAGTAACAAACTGGTTTTACTGGGAAATAAAACCGGTCAAAGATAGCAAAAAGTAAGCACGTTTGCCTCATAATTCCTTCAGGAATTATCACATAAAATTTAATCAAGTTAATTTATTTCACACCAGTTAATCACAAAGTAATCTCAGAGCCCCAGAACCACAGGTCCACTTCATTTCTTTTTCCATAAAATCCTATCAATGCAACCAGAATTAAATCTGCTTCTGATTACAGTAAAACACTTTTAGGTTCAGGACAATCCAAATTAGTAAAAACTTGACAATGAAATGAAACAGTCAGTTTAAAGTTTAACCCCTATCTGACAATGCTCCCTTTTAACAGGAAGACAGCAGCAGAACCAAAACCAGGATGCATGGGCTTTGGTAGCTACCAGATGGGGATTAAGAGGACATGAGGGAGAAACTCAGGAGTACTCTTCCAGAAGTACTTTCAGTGTAAAGAAAAACAGAATCACCAAAGTAAAAACCAGCTAAAATTTAAAATGTTGCATAACTAGAACAGCTTGGCAAAATAGGCTTTAGAAGCTCTAGAAAAAAAGTGAAGAAATATACAGAAACACTGTACGTATCCTGTAGAATAAGATGGGGCTTATGGTTGCACTTGAAACGGCATCCTACAAAGAGCCAGACTGTACCAACATCATTACCTGGTACCTGCTGAAAGACGATGCTAAACCTTTAGCGGAAATTAAGTAAGAGCACATACTATTCAGAACCTGGTTCAGCTGTTAGCTGTTACTTTGCAGCAGTTTGTGAGTTCAAATCTGGGCCAGTGTCCTTTCTGACTTAGGTTTGTATGTTCTTCCAGTGCATATGTTGGTTTATTCTGGGTGCTCCAGCTTTCTCATCAGAGTCCAAAAACCTGCATTTTAGGTTAAACGGTCTTTCTAAATTACCCTTAGATCTGAGTTTGTCCTGTGTGCCCTTCGATACCCTAGCAGCATGTCCTCACCTCAGATCCAACGTCCACAATTAAGGACCGGTTACATCCCAACCCAGAAAGATTAGGAGGCTACAATAAATACAAAGATGGGTGTAACTTTTCAAATTTCACAATCTAAACAATCTGAACTAAAATCCCAACAGCTCTCATTCATTCTTTGCTTTTTTATATCTAAGAAAATACATCTAGCTTATGATGTCTGACCTAAAATCTGCTTATTAAGACGAGGTTGTCGTTGTGGCCACTTTTAAAGCACTTTGATGTTGTTTCCTTTTCATATAAATGCTGACTGTGTTTTAAACATTTCAGCTGAGAAAATTGTCAATCAGGTAAAAAAAGACACCACCTGTGCTGTTTCTTGGCTATACTTGCCAGTACGGAGAGCACAGTTAGGCGTGACAGAATGCATTAAGTTGCAACTTTTGTGTGTTTCAAATGTGCTTTGGTCTGAACTCCTGATTTTAGCTCCACGGGCTCCTCTTTTACCCCTGTTCTGAGGTGCATCTGAGAGCAACTCGTTTTGGTGCCGTCTCTTTAAATGCTGTTGAAGAGCTTCACACCCTGCCCCCCCTCTATGTCAAGGAGCGTTCCACTTTACCTTATTTGGCCTTTTTTACAGTCATAACTGATAGGTTGCTGAAGAACACGTCCTTGAAGTGCTTCACGCAAACGAAAAGGAATTTCCCCACCGATGCGGGAACATTTCTATAAAGATATCTACGCAGCACCTGGAGAGACTGAATTCAACTTTTCTGCACTCCTACAGATTCCAAGTACACAACAAAATAAATTTAAGTGCTACAAAAGTGGATTTTGCGTCATATGTTCCCTTTAAGCTCAGCCATTGTGTTTTTCGTTTTGGTTTAAATGCTTAAAAAGTGTCATATATTCATTCCTGGAATGGTTCAAGAGCAATGGCTTTGAATCAGATTGGCCTGTGTCCGCAGTCCCACCGCGTTAATCTGTCCTGCATGTGGCCAGATGTAATTTTCTTCCACATTCACAGGATCACAGTTGTTTGCTGCATATTGTGGAACATTTTACCATTTACCATATTCATGAAGGCAAACAGTAAATGGATTGCACCTGCTACGCTGCTCATTTGACATAAGCAATCATTGCTGCAACTGGTTAGTAGACCAGCTTTGCATGCACTATCAAGTTTGCAGCTGTTTTATACACGCAAACCTTTAGTAGATCAAGCCCTAAATCGCTTAAATTCACATTCCCGCAAATAACCGCTAACAGCGTTTGGCAAGGTTTACTTTACTTTAGTTTTAAAGCATGGTGTAGCATGGGGTTTGCACCCAACACCCATACGTCTGAGGCTCCCCTCTCTTCTCTCAGACCTCAGCACATTAAAGGACAGGGATAGGCTCTCCTCTGCAGCCGAGCTAAAACCACAACCCACCACCACAGTCACACAAAGGAATTTCGTTCCAGTTTATCTGATTCAACATAACGTAACAATACAGTATTTAGAATGGATTAGATGGAAAGTAGTGGAAATAAAGGGTGAAAATGTATATTTTGTTGTATAACCGCTCACCCTGTGCCATGATAGGCCAGAGTGGTTCATGAACAGATCACTCAGGTTTATCTCGGTGGAACAGATAATATTTCAAATGCTTGTTATCTACAGTGTTAGCTTATCTGGCCCAGATAGCTCTTGTCCGACCCTGTTCAAACATGTTCTTTGTGAACGTTTTACTCATTAATGACTTCATTTACCTCTTATGCAGTCCTTAAGCAAACTGGGCAGGGCTAACAGCAGCAGATGTATTCTGTTACAGCATGTCAAGGACTTCATCTGTCCTCTTCAGTCAAATAAAGAAACATGTTTGTTTCAGTCTTTCTGATATGGCTTTTTGTTTGGTTTATCTTCATCCTATTCAAATCTCAGAGGCCAAAAAACTTCCCACCAGGACCCACCATCTTGCCTGTACTGGGGAACCTTTTGAACTTGAGCCTAGAGAACCCACTGAAGGACTTTGACAGGGTAAGAAAATTAATAAGCATTTTGATGTTTAAATGTCTTAAATGACGGTAACAACATTTGATTTAGTGCTGCAAGAGTTCTAGTAAAGCTGAATAATGTAATAAACACACCTGAGAAGGAAAAAAACCGGCTTTCCCAGCAGGGTACTGCTTGTATGTTCTACAAGTGATTGCATAATATTTCAGTAAAGAATCACCCATCTGCACACTTGGAATAATGCCAACCAGTGTATGAGGTTATGTACAGTGGACTTTATTAGCCGGTGTTTGTACAGTTTTTGGAATGTTGATTGGTAATGTGACCCTACCTTTGTCCTACAGAGTTAACACAGATAGTGTGTATCAATAATTTATAAGGATGATGTAGGTCTGGATGTCATGATCAGGAAATATTTTGTGATATAATCTTCAATTCTAGGATTTTTGCACCTTTTGCATAAAAGAGTAGTTGAACACCAAATCAACTGTGTTTGCATATAAACTGTATAAAGTTAGGGGTGCTATCTTTATGTTAATGTGCAAATTTTTACCTTTTCATGTTTAATTCTGCAATATTTGGCCTTCAGCCATCTTAGTGCTGACCTCTTTGGGATGAATGGTGGCTACTGCGTTTGAATTTTCCTGTTGGTTACAAACAGTACAGTTTGGTCAAGTCTACATCACAGACCCATGTTTGAGTATAAAACCATCTCACTCAAACACACGCCCCCGTGGCGAGTCAGGAAGTGGAACAGAGAGATAATATAAATCTGCATGTAAATGTAAACTTTCTGGAAGTTTGCTGCCAACATCACTTTACCACTCAGAAACTGGACCCCTTATGTCGGCTTCGGGCATTGCTAAGTCAGCGCCTTGAGCCAGTGGCTCGAACTGGCTCAGGCCAGCTGGCCACAGCCTCCCCCAACCTGCAGTAATGAGGGAGTTGAAAAGTCCTCCACCTCCAAAGATCTGTCTGTGGTGAAACTACCTGCGTCGCTGTGTTCACTCTCCATGTTTCAATATGCTAAATTAACCTAGCTGCCACTTTCGCTTGTCCTCCTGACCACACCCCTCTTTACCTCATTGACTCATCCCCACTCTTGGCCACGCCCCTCTGTGTCTCTTGGCACTGCCCACTTTGGGGGCATTTTTCAAAATTTGTGTGGGGGCGGGGGTTATGCTTTTAAAGTTACACTCTACATTTTTCAGAAATGTTTCCTATGGTGGCCAGCAATTGCAAACATGGAGCAAATGGCTAACATATAAATTACGCAAACTAACAAAACACAAATAAAACAGACAAATGCTGCAAAAGACAAATGCTGCAGTCACAGAAAATAGCTAGGAGCAAAGACCTACAACCAATAAAACAAATGCAAAGAAAAAATGCTGCAAATAGCTAAAACAGCAAGTTAAGAAAAGCTGCAAACTCCATAAAATGAAAGTGCACCATACCACTAGGGGGAGTCAACCACCAGGTCATATCGCACCAGACCCTTAGTAAAGACATTAACAGGATGCTCAGAAGAAACTCGTTTTAAAATAATATTTACAATATTATAGAACAGCAGCATATTTACATAGGTAGTGATCGACTCCCCCTAGTGGTCAGATGCATTTCCATTTTATCAGTTTGCGGCACGTTTGCACCTCTTGGTCACTGTATTTTTCACCCTGAAAACGCCAGTAACAAACAGACAGGGTTGTCAACATATGACATTGTCCAAACTGTCGAATATAGTTTTAATGAATTGCTACTTGTTAGACCCAAGGGAGGGAGGTTATGTAATTTTAGAAAACATCCATCTATTGCCTGTACTGGTTTGACCTTCTTGGGTTGCTGGTGTGGGTGTGTTGGATTGGGGTGCTGATCATTTGGCGAGAGAAGGGGCACATCCTGGATAAGTCGGTAGTCCATCACAGGGCGACAAAGAGACACACAGGGCAAATAACCATGCACACAAACACACACACACTTGTTTTGCTATATGTAGTGAGGACCATGTGTTGACTCCCATTGGCTTCCATTGATTTTCAGTCTTTTTCAACCCTTTCTATTCACTAACCCTGACAATAACCCTAAACCTAACTATTACCAGTGCATACCTAACCCTAACCTTAACCTAAAGTAAATTCACACCTTAGTCCTAAACCTAACTGTTAGCAAAATAGGTCGTGAGGACCAGCAAAATGTCCTCACTTTGGTACAAACGGTCCTCAATTTGATGGTGAAATCGGGAAAATGGTTCTCACTGTGATGCCAAGACAGGAACACACACACACTCCTACTGAAGGGAAATTTAGAAAAACCATTCAACCCAAGAGTCACGTGACAGTGGAAGGAACCTACTTGCACCATCACAGAAAACAGGTTCATCGCTTTTATTTCTGTTAATTATGATCACTTTCTGCTTACAGCTAATGAAAACATGAAATTTCAGATTAGAATATTACTTTAGATACTTTAGATTATAAAATTTTCTATTACAGAAATGTGGGTTTAATGAAAAGTATTTAGATGCACCTGCATCTAAATAAATTAACTATCCCTAACTCTACCATCAAAAAGTTTATGTTTTAGTTTTTTAATTGAAAAAGCGACAGTTAAACAGATAATTGTAATATAAATATAATGTAACATTTCTGTATAAATGTTTAAAGTAGCGTTTTAAAATATTCAGAATTTCCAAAAAACTAATTTGTGAGCTTTGCTTTCAGCTGGAAGCCAAAACATACTATTTTATAACTAACATAACTTATGAATCTAAATAACAGTTAAATTTTTTTAATTAAACCAATGACATGAATGAACTTTTCATAGATCTAAAAATTTGTAAAGATACACCTGTATGCACAACAAATCTTAAATTGCATGGCTACACCAATAATGAATATCATATGATATAATATTATTTCAGTTACTGACACCTTTATTTTTCTCTCCCAGCTGAGCAAATCTTATGGAAAAGTCTTCAGTATTTACATCGGTCCAAAACCAGCTGTGGTCATTAATGGGCTGAAGGCCATCAAAGAAGCCATTGTGATCAAGGCTGCTGATTTCTCTGGACGACCTCAAGACTTATTTGTCAACGATGTGACCAAGAGGAAAGGTAGATATTACATTTCATTGGACAAAGAATGTTGACATTTATTTACTACATTTTTCTGTTTTGGTCTCTCTTTGGTTTTACTTCACCACACCTGATTCAAAGAATTGTTCCAACATGCATGGAACCTCCTGTCTATTCCAGCCTTTATATACAGGTCCTTCTCAAAAAATTAGCATATTGTGATAAAGATCATTATTTTCCATAATGTCATGATGAAAATTTAACATTCATATATTTTAGATTCATTGCACACTAACTGAAATATTTCAGGTATTTTATTGTCTTAATACGGATGATTTTGGCATACAGCTCATGAAAACCCAAAATTCCTATCTCACAAAATTAGCATATTTCATCCGACCAATAAAAGAAAAGTGTTTTTAATACAAAAAACGTCAACCTTCAAATAATCATGTACAGTTATGCACTCAATACTTGGTCGGGAATCCTTTTGCAGAAATGACTGCTTCAATGCGGCGTAGCATGGAGGCAATCAGCCTGTGGCACTGCTGAGGTCTTATGGAGGCCCAGGATGCTTCGATAGCGGCCTTTAGCTCATCCAGAGTGTTGGGTCTTGAGTCTCTCAACGTTCTCTTCACAATATCCCACAGATTCTCTATGGGGTTCAGGTCAGGAGAGTTGGCAGGCCAATTGAGCACAGTGATACCATGGTCAGTAAACCATTTACCAGTGGTTTTGGCACTGTGAGCAGGTGCCAGGTCGTGCTGAAAAATGAAATCTTCATCTCCATAAAGCTTTTCAGCAGATGGAAGCATGAAGTGCTCCAAAATCTCCTGATAGCTAGCTGCATTGACCCTGCCCTTGATAAAACACAGTGGACCAACACCAGCAGCTGACACGGCACCCCAGACCATCACTGACTGTGGATACTTGACACTGGACTTCTGGCATTTTGGCATTTCCTTCTCCCCAGTCTTCCTCCAGACTCAGGCACCTTGATTTCCGAATGACATGCAGAATTTGCTTTCATCCAAAAAAAGTACTTTGGACCACTGAGCAACAGTCCAGTGCTGCTTCTCTGTAGCCCAGGTCAGGCGCTTCTGCCGCTGTTTCTGGTTCAAAAGTGGCTTGACCTGGGAATGCGGCACCTGTAGCCCATTTCCTGCACACGCCTGTGCACGGTGGCTCTGGATGTTTCTACTCCAGACTCAGTCCACTGCTTCCGCAGGTCCCCCAAGGTCTGGAATCGGCCCTTCTCCACAATCTTCCTCAGGGTCCGGTCACCTCTTCTCATTGTGCAGCGTTTTCTGCCACACTTTTTCCTTCCCACAGACTTCCCACTGAGGTGCCTTGATACAGCACTCTGGGAACAGCCTATTCGTTCAGAAATTTCTTTCTGTGTCTTACCCTCTTGCTTGAGGGTGTCAATAGTGTCCTTCTGGACAGCAGTCAGGTCGGCAGTCTTACCCATGATTGGGGTTTTGAGTGATGAACCAGGCTGGGAGTTTTAAAGGCCTCAGGAATCTTTTGTAGGTGTTTAGAGTTAACTCGTTGATTCAGATGATTAGGTTCATAGCTCGTTTAGTCATATTTACATCCTGGACCTCATTCCCTCGCGACAAATATCTGACCAAAGAATTACATTTACTTTGTAGATTGGTGATTTTAAATGTTCTTTGACCTTTGCATTTTTATGTAAATTTTAAAACAAGGTTAGATCATGCTACAAAATGCAAATGCCATGTATTTGTATGTTTTCCTCAACAGGTGAGCTGCAGCTTCAAACATTAATGGAGGCTAATTGCAACTATGAGAAGGTGGCTGATAATGTGTTATTAACAAACTGTCCTGGTTAATTTCCTGAAAGAAATCAGGTCAACTTACTACGCATCAATATTACACGCTGCATGAAAAGACATAAACACAATACAATGGCAAAGATAATTCATTCTTAGGGGCGATAATGACTGACACAGTACAGCTAAAACAAACAAGTCCAAATAAGGACCAGATGTGAAGGGAGAGAAGAAAGAAGAACCAACCTACAAAAGATAATAATCTGAATGGAAAAGCAGAAAGAATGTGAACTATAAGTAAATGAACATGAGAGAGAACATGACTGAAATGCTAAATACAACATCCTAATAGCAAGAAAAGGAAGAGACAAAACACAGTTCGAACCATGGCACTGTTTATGGTGATGACATTCTGAAAACAAGGAACAAATGTAGAGAATAAAAAAACAGATGCAAGCTGGTCATAGAGAGGGTTTACAGATTCTTTGAATGTTTTTTTTTGTTGCTGCATGTTTTGTAGGAATGATTCTGGCTGATTATGGCCCAAGCTGGCGGGAGCATCGCCGCTTTGCTCTGATGACTTTGAGGAATTTTGGTCTGGGGAAGAAGTCAATGGAGAACAGAATTAATGACGAGATTCAATACACTATTAAAACACTGGAGAGCAGTATCGGTATGTCATTAGCTAGTCTATACATCAAGTCTCTGGGGTCTTTTACAATCTCTGTAAAGTCGGCTTTAAAATGTATGTCTTTTAAACAGGTAAAACTCTGTGTCCTCGGGTCATGTTTCATAACGCAGCCTCCAACATCATCTGCCAGGTTCTGTTTGGAACACGCTACGAGTACGATGATGACATGATCAAAGTGATTGTTCAGTGCTTCACTGAAAATTCCAAGATAGCCAATGGAGTGTGGGCTATGGTGAGTCTCTGGTAGAGTGGATCCGTATGCACATCCCAGTGTTTTTATTTTTTTCTCCCATTTCACTTCACCAACTTAGACTATTGTGTGCAGATTCATGAAATAAAATAAGATTTAAAAATATTGAAATTACAGGGTGGAATGTAACAAAATAGGTAAAAAGCCAAAAGGGGTGTATACTTTTGCAAGGCACTGTCCATGTTGTCCATGGACACCTCGAGGTAGTGATGGGACATATGGCACCAAGGCTTCAGGTTAAGTGAGAATGGTATCCAGAATTGTACAGTTTATGGTGACTGACATCTTCTATGAGGTTTATGAAGAGGTTCAAGTACTGGCCCAATTTCTTTATATGTTTTCTTTGCATTTCGCCATGAATCTGCTCACACATGGAGGGTTAGTGTTTGTGATTTTTCAGTTTATTTTTCTGGCACAGAGTAGTTTTTGCAGGCTCCTATTGCATTAAAAAGACTTAAATTGTATCATCACAAGTCTTGTAAATTAAAAACTCATTTTCATTCAAGGTATTGTCTTTTTATTTTTGACATTTATTCGTTCCATGTGCTGTAATTCTGGCAAAGGAATTTAACTCTTTAATGAAATGTACTATATTGTATTATATTTATGTATCTTTTTCTAACCCAAGGTGAAGTGTGTGCTGAGTGCTGCAGAATTGGAGTACAACAAAAGCAATATTGAAAGTTGTAAATTAGAACTGAAATTGCAAGCACATTTACTGGGCCTTACATTGTTTGTAAGGGGCTGTAGCAAACTGTAGAATTTAAAAAAATGATTCCATGTTCCCACATAAGTTATTAAAGCTAAAAAAAAATATTTACATTTGACAAGTAATATTGCAGAATATTGTATAATGGATAATACGAACTCTAAACAAATTTGAAATGTTTATATGAGGAAATATATAACATTTTCTGTAAAGATGAAGCAATTTATTTTACTTGGGATTTTAATGGCTCTACTGTTGCATGACAGTCCTAACTGTATCAAATAGACTGAATTTATACAGTACGTTTCTAGTCATACTGACCACTCAAAGCACTTTACAATAGAGCCACATTCACCCAATCATGCCAACATGCAGACGACAGCCGTCTTGGGGTTAAGTGCCTTGCCCAGGGGCACATTGACAAAGAGAGGATTTGAACCCACAACTTTCGGATTGCAAAAATTACTATTACTCATCCCACTACATAAAAGTTGCCATTCAATTACTAATGGATAAAATTACCTAGATTACATCTGGCTGCAAACAATCTTTTACCAGCAGGTGGATTTGTTTGTAAATGAAGTTGACAGAAAATTAATAGTTTGGGAAAAAACTAGCCTTCACCCCCCCCCCCCCTCTCCCTTGCTATTTCTAGGGATGGTGTCCTGCAACTTTCAGATGTATCTCTGCTTTAACATACCTGAACTAAATAACTATTCAGATAAAACACATGAGTTCAAAACAATTCATGCAGAGTCAAGGTACAGAATACCCATATGTTAGTTCAGATAATGTAATGTATAATTTATTTTTCTTTACAGATATACGATTCTCTTCCTATTATTCATAACCTTCCACTGCCATTCAGAAAGGCTTTTAAAAATGCTGAGGTAAAAACAAAATTTTTCTACCAAATAAATAACCTGCATGTCCAGCTTCTTTGGCCTTAGTTTTATTTCATCCATTTACATATTTTTTATAATGATAATTTTTTTTAGATTAACCTAAAAACATTTGCAATGACTGTATAACATATATACTCTTCAATCGAAATAACAAAAATGATTTTCTGTAGATTTGCGAGAACTATGTTATCCATTTGGTGAACGAGTTCAAGAAGACCAGAGTTCCTGGGGAGCCTCGACACTTTGTTGACTGTTATCTGGATGAACTGGAAAAGGTTTGTCAGCAGGAAAACAGTTGTCTAACATGTTAAACCTGCATGAGTTGTTTTGATGTAATTCTATAAGTGTCTTGCACTAAATTCAGCTCACAAGTAAGGAACTGAGCTCTTTACCTCCAGCAGTGCATGCAGCAGTAAGCTATATATGCATTTTTGCCTTGGTTTACAATAATCATAAGTTGTCATCTTTTCAGAGAGGCGATGATGGTTCTTCCTTTTCAGAAGCACAGCTCATAATATACAGCCTAGATCTTCACTTCGCTGGGACTGACACTACCTCCAACACCCTGCTTACAGGATTTCTTTATCTGATGAATTACCCACATGTTCAAGGTATGCCTGTGTTTAGGTTCCATCAATGCCTTTATGATTAATTAAGTCCAGTCAGATGTTCTTCCTTCTCTGCTGTTCAGATTGAGTTTACAAACTAAAGCCAAATTAAAAAAACACCACACCTGCTCCTTTATACACTACAACTATACTTAAATGTATGAAATGTGTACCAAAAATATCTGAATGTGCTGCAGCAGCAGCAATAGATATGAGTCAGGGAAACATTTTCTCTGTCTGTGATTTAGAGGCCTGATCCCTTAAGACTTCTACTGCTGTAATGGAAAGACCTGAAATTGTTTATTGTTCATTAATGCACAATTTGTCCTTCAAAGTCCTGCAGGGATACCAGACAAAAGTTGCTGAAGAGTAATGTTCTGTTTGGAAAGTGGGATGGTTCCCTGTTGCATAACCAACTGTATTCATATTATAAAGAGGAAGAACATTACAGAAGGGAAGGAAACGTTGAACTGAAGGGAAAAAAGGAGGACATGACACTCAAAATCCCTTTGCAAACCAAATGACAAACAAAAGTATGACAATGGATTCATATCTTCATAGATGTCCATATAACCACATACATATACATGCATGTACACACACACACACACACACAGAGAGAGAGAGAGAGTATGAATGGGCAGGGAAGGAGGGTATCCCCAGTGGATCCAGTAGCAGCAGAATAAGCTGGGGAAAAGGGCATGTGGGATGTGGAACAATTGATGTGGTGATGATCTGTGGTATTTTCCTACCTTAGAACGATGTCAGCAAGAGATAGACCAGGTCCTGGAGGGGAAGGATCACGTCAGTTATGAGGACAGAAACAACATGCCTTATGTCCAGGTATCATAACATTAAGACATAATTTAGTTACTTGCAAATTAGTTTTTTCTCTGTGACTTTTTTGATTCATTGTCCAAGGGGTGTTATTTCATATAGCTTCAGTTGTTTTAAATTCAAATTTATATAATTCAATAATTGCCAAAAAAATTTACTAAAACATCTACCCTTTGCAAGTCAGATAAAGTGTCAGAAATGTTTCTTCATCCAGGCTGTGATCCATGAAATTCAGAGGATTGCCAACACTGTTCCTCTCAGCGTCTTCCACTGCACAACTAAGGACACAGAGCTCATGGGATATTCCATTCCCAAAGTAGGAGAGTAGTTTTCTGAAGATTTTTTTTTTTTTGCTAGAGGTAAACCGAAATGAAGAGCATCTTTTATGGCATTTAATAGTTTTGTTTCTTTTCAGGGTACAATGATCATCCAGAACCTGAATTCAGTGCTGAGGGAGGAAGGACAGTGGAAATTCCCTCATGAATTTAATCCTGAAAACTTCCTAAATGAACAGGGCGAGTTTGTCAAACAAGAGGCATTCATGCCTTTCTCTGCAGGTAAACTGACATGCGTCATTGTTGAGGTAACCAGCTTGTACTCTGGGTTGAATCAACTTATTTCTGTGTCCCAGGTCCTCGGATGTGTCTTGGAGAGGGCCTGGCTCGTATGGAACTTTTCCTTATGATGGTGACTCTGCTGAGGAAGTTTAAGTTCATCTGGCCGGAAGATGCAGGAAAACCAGACTTCACCCCAGTCTATGGAGTCACTTTGACACCCAAACCTTATCATATGAAGGTCCAACTGAGATCAAAACAGAGAGGAGCAGAAACAGATGAGAAATGATGAGAAGAACAAAACAATTCCAAATAATCAATGTTTTTTTGTACTGCTGCTAAACTGAGTTTAACTCAAAAAAAATCTTTTCACAACCAAATATCTTTTATTGTTCCATTTATGTTTTAGTTTAATAGGTTTTACAGAAACTGTCACCAATGTACATACATTTTCAAGATTTTACAATGTCAGAGCACACGTTTGTATTCATGGGGAAATAATGATTAAAAATAAAGTTCATTTTCAAGTCGGTAGTGTATTGCAAAGTATTTACACAGAGAGACATCTTGCTTAATGATGCATATGGGTCTGCATACATATGGGAGGGAATTCATGAAGTAGTGAAAACGCAAATTTAATAGCTGTATATGCTATTTCCTTCATTTCTGTATCGGATTCATAAAGCAAATTGTACTAAAGACATGCAGAAACAAACCCGCCCATCAACCACTGCAGGCGGCAGCTTTTTGCATCGGGTTTTGCTTCAGGTCAGAGTTCAGCCACGAACACAGCAGATGCAGTGAAGGAATGAAAACACAGATGTGTTTTCAGCACATAGCTTTGTGAATTTGTCCTTGAAACCACACATCCCTTTTATTTCACAAGCTGGTGTGAGCACTGCTGCACAGCTGGCTGCAACTTGGTAAAAAAGCAATTAAAAACTCTCATGAGTAAATGTTTCCTAAAAAGGCAAAAACTAGTTTTTTTATATGTCTTGATTTTTACCTTATGGTAACAATATTTCTGTGTAGAATGTGTTGGTTTAACAGTACTGAGTGCTGTGCTACTAGAAAAGCCACCTTATGTTTTCTTTCACAATAAGTCATGTGTTTTAATTAATAATAACACAATAAGTGAACACTTATATAAGTAATTGTAATTCTTGTGAAAACCTGTCATTTTCAGTATTTGTGCTACAGCCAAATGTTCTGTTTTTCTGTAGCAAAGGCATTGTTTGTAGAAGGGTTGCCAGTTAGCAGGGTAATGCAAAAAGTCAAATACAATGATCACAAATAGCTAAAATTAAGTACGATTTCAAATGGAAATTTTTTGATGTGTCTGTTCTGCCCAGATATGCCACCCTGGTCCAAAGAAAGCTGAAGCACCACTCATTACCACACATTAACTGTATGTCTCACTTCCTGACTCTCTAAATAGTCCGCCATTCATGTTTTGTCATTTTCGTAATAGATCTGACCCACATACAGAGAGCACTCCGGAGAACAGAATAAATATAAATAAGATGTTTATTGTGACAAAAATAATCAGTTGACGTAATGGATGATTCTCCAACTGTATGGGAAGAAAGGAAGATAATCGATGAGAACAGGGAACTAAATGATACTTAACTAAGAGTAGGATTTTAAACACAGAAACAAGGGCAGCTTACTAAATAGGTGTGGTCAGGTCGCCAGGGGAAGAAGCAGTCAGGATCCAGCCTTGCAGCAGTTCTCTTCGGGGATTGTTCAGTGTGAGCTCGGAGCAATAATGAGTTTGGTGTGCAGATGCTTACGTTGGAGGGTGGAACAGGGTACGCTCATGGCTTGATCGAGGAGGCGAAGATAGCAGGAAGCTCCCAGCTAGATGTGAATCCAAACAAAGTCAGAAGATAAGGAAAGTAATCCTCAGAGCATAGGTAGCCTTGTACATCCAGAAAAGGTTTCCAAATACTTAGTATTTGTTGACATGAGCCCAAGGTTCAGGTCTGCTTAGCCTGCGAAGGAGCATAGAAAGAATTATCAAAAGGTTGATAAACAAAGCATAGATTTAGAGTCACGAGTCACTGGAGACCACTGGCTTGATCTGAGGGATGTGGAATGTAGGATGAACATGAAGACTAGCAGCCAACCGAAGGCGGACAGCAGAGGGACTAATCACAGTTTCCATCTCGTAGGGACCGATGAAACGAGGCGAAAGCTTCCTAGACATGGATTTAAGAGGTATATCATGTGCTGACAACCATACCTTCTGTCCAGGCTGGTATTCAGGTGCAGGTCTACGTTTCCGATCAGCGAAACGTTTATTCTGGTCAGCAGTGTGGTTCAAGGTCTGAATGGTGGAGGTCCAGAAGGATTTGCAGCGGTGAACATGTTGGTGGACTAAATAAACCGTAATATCCCTTTCGTCGGCAGCAAACAGAGGTGGCTGATATCCAAGGGAAGCCTCAAAAGGTGAACATCCAGTAGCTGCAGAAACGTGTGAATTTAATGCGTACTCCGCCCAAGGTAGGTAGGAGCACCAATCTGAGGGGTTTGTGGATGTGGGACATCGTAAGGTGGACCCCAGCTGCTGATTAAGTCTTTCGGTTTGGCCATTAGACTGAGGGTGATAACCTGAGGTCAAGGAAACCTTAGCTCCTAAAGCTAAACAAAACTGTTTCCAAACCTGTGAGAGGAATTGTGGGCCACGGTCGGATAAAATTTAAAATGTTGCATAACTAGAACAGCTTGGCAAAATAGGCTTTAGAAGCTCTAGAAAAAAAGTGAAGAAATATACAGAAACACTGTACGTATCCTGTAGAATAAGATGGGGCTTATGGTTGCACTTGAAACGGCATCCTACAAAGAGCCAGACTGTACCAACATCATTACCTGGTACCTGCTGAAAGACGATGCTAAACCTTTAGCGGAAATTAAGTAAGAGCACATACTATTCAGAACCTGGTTCAGCTGTTAGCTGTTACTTTGCAGCAGTTTGTGAGTTCAAATCTGGGCCAGTGTCCTTTCTGACTTAGGTTTGTATGTTCTTCCAGTGCATATGTTGGTTTATTCTGGGTGCTCCAGCTTTCTCATCAGAGTCCAAAAACCTGCATTTTAGGTTAAACGGTCTCTCTAAATTACCCTTAGATCTGAGTTTGTCCTGTGTGCCCTTCGATACCCTAGCAGCATGTCCTCACCTCAGATCCAACGTCCACAATTAAGGACCAGTTACATCCCAACCCAGAAAGATTAGGAGGCTACAATAAATACAAAGATGGGTGTAACTTTTCAAATTTCACAATCTAAACAATCTGAACTAAAATCCCAACAGCTCTCATTCATTCTTTGCTTTTTTATATCTAAGAAAATACATCTAGCTTATGATGTCTGACCTAAAATCTACTTATTAAGACGAGGTTGTCGTTGTGGCCACTTTTAAAGCACTTTGATGTTGTTTCCCTTTCATATAAATGCTGACTGTGTTTTAAACATTCCAGCTGAGAAAATTGTCAATCAGGTAAAAAAAGACACCACCTGTGCTGTTTCTTGGCTATACTTGCCAGTACGGAGAGCACAGTTAGGCGTGACAGAATGCATTAAGTTGCAACTTTTGTGTGTTTCAAATGTGCTTTGGTCTGAACTCCTGATTTTAGCTCCACGGGCTCCTCTTTTACCCCTGTTCTGAGGTGCATCTGAGAGCAACTCGTTTTGGTGCCGTCTCTTTAAATGCTGTTGAAGAGCTTCACACCCTGCCCCCCCTCTACGTCAAGGAGCGTTCCACTTTACCTTATTTGGCCTTTTTTACAGTCATAACTGATAGGTTGCTGAAGAACACGTCCTTGAAGTGCTTCACGCAAACGAAAAGGAATTTCCCCACCGATGCGGGAACATTTCTATAAAGATATCTACGCAGCACCTGGAGAGACTGAATTCAACTTTTCTGCACTCCTACAGATTCCAAGTACACAACAAAATAAATTTAAGTGCTACAAAAGTGGATTTTGCGTCATATGTTCCCTTTAAGCTCAGCCATTGTGTTTTTCGTTTTGGTTTAAATGCTTAAAAAGTGTCATATATTCATTCCTGGAATGGTTCAAGAGCAATGGCTTTGAATCAGATTGGCCTGTGTCCGCAGTCCCACCGCGTTAATCTGTCCTGCATGTGGCCAGATGTCATTTTCTTCCACATTCACAGGATCACAGTTGTTTGCTGCATATTGTGGAACATTTTACCATTTACCATATTCATGAAGGCAAACAGTAAATGGATTGCACCTGCTACGCTGCTCATTTGACATAAGCAATCATTGCTGCAACTGGTTAGTAGACCAGCTTTGCATGCACTATCAAGTTTGCAGCTGTTTTTATACACGCAAACCTTTAGTAGATCAAGCCCTAAATCGCTTAAATTCACATTCCCGCAAATAACCGCTAACAGCGTTTGGCAAGGTTTACTTTACTTTAGTTTTACAGCATGGTGTAGCATGGGGTTTGCACCCAACACCCATACGTCTGAGGCTCCCCTCTCTTCTCTCAGACCTCAGCACATTAAAGGACAGGGATAGGCTCTCCTCTGCAGCCGAGCTAAAACCACAACCCACCACCACAGTCACACAAAGGAATTTCGTTCCAGTTTATCTGATTCAACATAACGTAACAATACAGTATTTAGAATGGATTAGATGGAAAGTAGTGGAAATAAAGGGTGAAAATGTATATTTTGTTGTATAACCGCTCACCCTGTGCCATGATAGGCCAGAGTGGTTCATGAACAGATCACTCAGGTTTATCTCGGTGGAACAGATAATATTTCAAATGCTTGTTATCTACAGTGTTAGCTTATCTGGCCCAGATAGCTCTTGTCCGACCCTGTTCAAACATGTTCTTTGTGAACGTTTTACTCATTAATGACTTCATTTACCTCTTATGCAGTCCTTAAGCAAACTGGGCAGGGCTAACAGCAGCAGATGTATTCTGTTACAGCATGTCAAGGACTTCATCTGTCCTCTTCAGTCAAATAAAGAAACATGTTTGTTTCAGTCTTTCTGATATGGCTTTTTGTTTGGTTTATCTTCATCCTATTCAAATCTCAGAGGCCAAAAAACTTCCCACCAGGACCCACCATCTTGCCTGTACTGGGGAACCTTTTGAACTTGAGCCTAGAGAACCCACTGAAGGACTTTGACAGGGTAAGAAAATTAATAAGCATTTTGATGTTTAAATGTCTTAAATGACGGTAACAACATTTGATTTAGTGCTGCAAGAGTTCTAGTAAAGCTGAATAATGTAATAAACACACCTGAGAAGGAAAAAAACCGGCTTTCCCAGCAGGGTACAGCTTGTATGTTCTACAAGTGATTGCATAATATTTCAGTAAAGAATCACCCATCTGCACACTTGGAATAATGCCAACCAGTGTATGAGGTTATGTACAGTGGACTTTATTAGCCGGTGTTTGTACAGTTTTTGGAATGTTGATTGGTAATGTGACCCTACCTTTGTCCTACAGAGTTAACACAGATAGTGTGTATCAATAATTTATAAGGATGATGTAGGTCTGGATGTCATGATCAGGAAATATTTTGTGATATAATCTTCAATTCTAGGATTTTTGCACCTTTTGCATAAAAGAGTAGTTGAACACCAAATCAACTGTGTTTGCATATAAACTGTATAAAGTTAGGGGTGCTATCTTTATGTTAATGTGCAAATTTTTACCTTTTCATGTTTAATTCTGCAATATTTGGCCTTCAGCCATCTTAGTGCTGACCTCTTTGGGATGAATGGTGGCTACTGCGTTTGAATTTTCCTGTTGGTTACAAACAGTACAGTTTGGTCAAGTCTACATCACAGACCCATGTTTGAGTATAAAACCATCTCACTCAAACACACGCCCCCGTGGCGAGTCAGGAAGTGGAACAGAGAGATAATATAAATCTGCATGTAAATGTAAACTTTCTGGAAGTTTGCTGCCAACATCACTTTACCACTCAGAAACTGGACCCCTTATGTCGGCTTCGGGCATTGCTAAGTCAGCGCCTTGAGCCAGTGGCTCGAACTGGCTCAGGCCAGCTGGCCACAGCCTCCCCCAACCTGCAGTAATGAGGGAGTTGAAAAGTCCTCCACCTCCAAAGATCTGTCTGTGGTGAAACTACCTGCGTCGCTGTGTTCACTCTCCATGTTTCAATATGCTAAATTAACCTAGCTGCCACTTTCGCTTGTCCTCCTGACCACACCCCTCTTTACCTCATTGACTCATCCCCACTCTTGGCCACGCCCCTCTGTGTCTCTTGGCACTGCCCACTTTGGGGGCATTTTTCAAAATTTGTGTGGGGGCGGGGGTTATGCTTTTAAAGTTACACTCTACATTTTTCAGAAATGTTTCCTATGGTGGCCAGCAGGTGCAAACATGGAGCAAATGGCTAACATATAAATTACGCAAACTAACAAAACACAAATAAAACAGACAAATGCTGCAAAAGACAAATGCTGCAGTCACAGAAAATAGCTAGGAGCAAAGACCTACAACCAATAAAACAAATGCAAAGAAAAAATGGTGCAAATAGCTAAAACAGCAAGTTAAGAAAAGCTGCAAACTCCATAAAATGAAAGTGCACCATACCACTAGGGGGAGTCAACCACCAGGTCATATCGCACCAGACCCTTAGTAAAGACATTAACAGGATGCTCAGAAGAAACTCGTTTTAAAATAATATTTACAATATTATAGAACAGCAGCATATTTACATAGGTAGTGATCGACTCCCCCTAGTGGTCAGATGCATTTCCATTTTATCAGTTTGCGGCACGTTTGCACCTCTTGGTCACTGTATTTTTCACCCTGAAAACGCCAGTAACAAACAGACAGGGTTGTCAACATATGACATTGTCCAAACTGTCGAATATAGTTTTAATGAATTGCTACTTGTTAGACCCAAGGGAGGGAGGTTATGTAATTTTAGAAAACATCCATCTATTGCCTGTACTGGTTTGACCTTCTTGGGTTGCTGGTGTGGGTGTGTTGGATTGGGGTGCTGATCATTTGGCGAGAGAAGGGGCACATCCTGGATAAGTCGGTAGTCCATCACAGGGCGACAAAGAGACACACAGGGCAAATAACCATGCACACAAACACACACACACTTGTTTTGCTATATGTAGTGAGGACCATGTGTTGACTCCCATTGGCTTCCATTGATTTTCAGTCTTTTTCAACCCTTTCTATTCACTAACCCTGACAATAACCCTAAACCTAACTATTACCAGTGCATACCTAACCCTAACCTTAACCTAAAGTAAATTCACACCTTAGTCCTAAACCTAACTGTTAGCAAAATAGGTCGTGAGGACCAGCAAAATGTCCTCACTTTGGTACAAACGGTCCTCAATTTGATGGTGAAATTGGGAAAATGGTTCTCACTGTGATGCCAAGACAGGAACACACATACACTCCTACTGAAGGGAAATTTAGAAAAACCATTCAACCCAAGGGTCACGTGACAGTGGAAGGAACCTACTTGCACCATCACAGAAAACAGGTTCATCGCTTTTATTTCTGTTAATTATGATCACTTTCTGCTTACAGCTAATGAAAACATGAAATTTCAGATTAGAATATTACTTTAGATACTTTAGATTATAAAATTTTCTATTACAGAAATGTGGGTTTAATGAAAAGTATTTAGATGCACCTGCATCTAAATAAATTAACTATCCCTAACTCTACCATCAAAAAGTTTATGTTTTAGTTTTTTAATTGAAAAAGCGACAGTTAAACAGATAATTGTAATATATATATAATGTAACATTTCTGTATAAATGTTTAAAGTAGCGTTTTAAAATATTCAGAATTTCCAAAAAACTAATTTTTGAGCTTTGCTTTCAGCTGGAAGCCAAAACATACTATTTTATAACTAACATAACTTATGAATCTAAATAACAGTTAAATCTTTTTAATTAAACCAATGACATGAATGAACTTTTCATAGATCTAAAAATTTGTAAAGATACACCTGTATGCACAACAAATCTTAAATTGCATGGCTACACCAATAATGAATATCATATGATATAATATTATTTCAGTTACTGACACCTTTATTTTTCTCTCCCAGCTGAGCAAATCTTATGGAAAAGTCTTCAGTATTTACATCGGTCCAAAACCAGCTGTGGTCATTAATGGGCTGAAGGCCATCAAAGAAGCCATTGTGATCAAGGCTGCTGATTTCTCTGGACGACCTCAAGACTTATTTGTCAACGATGTGACCAAGAGGAAAGGTAGATATTACATTTCATTGGACAAAGAATGTTGACATTTATTTACTACATTTTTCTGTTTTGGTCTCTCTTTGGTTTTACTTCACCACACCTGATTCAAAGAATTGTTCCAACATGCATGGAACCTCCTGTCTATTCCAGCCTTTATATACAGGTCCTTCTCAAAAAATTAGCATATTGTGATAAAGATCATTATTTTCCATAATGTCATGATGAAAATTTAACATTCATATATTTTAGATTCATTGCACACAAACTGAAATATTTCAGGTCTTTTATTGTCTTAATACGGATGATTGTGGCATACAGCTCATGAAAACCCAAAATTCCTATCTCACAAAATTAGCATATTTCATCCGACCAATAAAAGAAAAGTGTTTTTAATACAAAAAACGTCAACCTTCAAATAATCATGTACAGTTATGCACTCAATACTTGGTCGGGAATCCTTTTGCAGAAATGACTGCTTCAATGCGGCGTAGCATGGAGGCAATCAGCCTGTGGCACTGCTGAGGTCTTATGGAGGCCCAGGATGCTTCGATAGCAACCTTTAGCTCATCCAGAGTGTTGGGTCTTGAGTCTCTCAACGTTCTCTTCACAATATCCCACAGATTCTCTATGGGGTTCAGGTCAGGAGAGTTGGCAGGCCAATTGAGCACAGTGATACCATGGTCAGTAAACCATTTACCAGTGGTTTTGGCACTGTGAGCAGGTGCCAGGTCGTGCTGAAAAATGAAATCTTCATCTCCATAAAGCTTTTCAGCAGATGGAAGCATGAAGTGCTCCAAAATCTCCTGATAGCTAGCTGCATTGACCCTGCCCTTGATAAAACACAGTGGACCAACACCAGCAGCTGACACGGCACCCCAGACCATCACTGACTGTGGATACTTGACACTGGACCTCTGGCATTTTGGCATTTCCTTCTCCCCAGTCTTCCTCCAGACTCAGGCACCTTGATTTCCGAATGACATGCAGAATTTGCTTTCATCCAAAAAAAGTACTTTGGACCACTGAGCAACAGTCCAGTGCTGCTTCTCTGTAGCCCAGGTCAGGCGCTTCTGCCGCTGTTTCTGGTTCAAAAGTGGCTTGACCTGGGGAATGCGGCACCTGTAGCCCATTTCCTGCACACGCCTGTGCACGGTGGCTCTGGATGTTTCTACTCCAGACTCAGTCCACTGCTTCCCCAGGTCCCCCAAGGTCTGGAATCGGCTCTTCTCCACAATCTTCCTCAGGGTCCGGTCACCTCTTCTCATTGTGCAGCGTTTTCTGCCACACTTTTTCCTTCCCACAGACTTCCCACTGAGGTGCCTTGATACAGCACTCTGGGAACAGCCTATTCGTTCAGAAATGTCTTTCTGTGTCTTACCCTCTTGCTTGAGGGTGTCAATAGTGTCCTTCTGGACAGCAGTCAGGTCGGCAGTCTTACCCATGATTGGGGTTTTGAGTGATGAACCAGGCTGGGAGTTTTAAAGGCCTCAGGAATCTTTTGTAGGTGTTTAGAGTTAACTCGTTGATTCAGATGATTAGGTTCATAGCTCGTTTAGTCATATTTACATCCTGGACCTCATTCCCTCGCGACAAATATCTGACCAAAGAATTACATTTACTTTGTAGATTGGTGATTTTAAATGTTCTTTGACCTTTGCATTTTTATGTAAATTTTAAAACAAGGTTAGATCATGCTACAAAATGCAAATGCCATGTATTTGTATGTTTTCCTCAACAGGTGAGCTGCAGCTTCAAACATTAATGGAGGCTAATTGCAACTATGAGAAGGTGGCTGATAATGTGTTATTAACAAACTGTCCTGGTTAATTTCCTGAAAGAAATCAGGTCAACTTACTACGCATCAACATTACACGCTGCATGAAAAGACATAAACACAATACAATGGCAAAGATAATTCATTCTTAGGGGCGATAATGACTGACACAGTACAGCTAAAACAAACAAGTCCAAATAAGGACCAGATGTGAAGGGAGAGAAGAAAGAAGAAACAACCTACAAAAGATAATAATCTGAATGGAAAAGCAGAAAGAATGTGAAATATAAGTAAATGAACATGAGAGAGAACATGACTGAAATGCTAAATACAACATCCTAATAGCAAGAAAAGGAAGAGACAAAACACAGTTCGAACCATGGCACTGTTTACGGTGATGACATTCTGAAAACAAGGAACAAATGTAGAGAATAAAAAAACAGATGCAAGCTGGTCATAGAGAGGGTTTACAGATTCTTTGAATGTTTTTTTTTTTTGCTGCATGTTTTGTAGGAATGATTCTGGCTGATTATGGCCCAAGCTGGCGGGAGCATCGCCGCTTTGCTCTGATGACTTTGAGGAATTTTGGTCTGGGGAAGAAGTCAATGGAGAACAGAATTAATGACGAGATTCAATACACTATTAAAACACTGGAGAGCAGTATCGGTATGTCATTAGCTAGTCTATACATCAAGTCTCTGGGGTCTTTTACGATCTCTGTAAAGTCAGCTTTAAAATGTATGTCTTTTAAACAGGTAAAACTCTGTGTCCTCGGGTCATGTTTCATAACGCAGCCTCCAACATCATCTGCCAGGTTCTGTTTGGAACACGCTACGAGTATGATGATGACATGATCAAAGTGATTGTTCAGTGCTTCACTGAAAATTCCAAGATAGCCAATGGAGTGTGGGCTATGGTGAGTCTCTGGTAGAGTGGATCCGTATGCACATCCCAGTGTTTTTATTTTTTTTCCCATTTCACTTCACCAACTTAGACTATTGTGTGCAGATTCATGAAATAAAATAAGATTTAAAAATATTGAAATTACAGGGTGGAATGTAACAAAATAGGTAAAAAGCCAAAAGGGGTGTATACTTTTGCAAGGCACTGTCCATGTTGTCCATGGACACCTCGAGGTAGTGATGGGACATATGGCACCAAGGCTTCAGGTTAAGTGAGAATGGTATCCAGAATTGTACAGTTTATGGTGACTGACATCTTCTATGAGGTTTATGAAGAGGTTCAAGTACTGGCCCAATTTCTTTATATGTTTTCTTTGCATTTCGCCATGAATCTGCTCACACATGGAGGGTTAGTGTTTGTGATTTTTCAGTTTATTTTTCTGGCACAGAGTAGTTTTTGCAGGCTCCTATTGCATTAAAAAGACTTAAATTGTATCATCACAAGTCTTGTAAATTAAAAACTCATTTTCATTCAAGGTATTGTCTTTTTATTTTTGACATTTATTCGTTCCATGTGCTGTAATTCTGGCAAAGGAATTTAACTCTTTAATGAAATGTACTATATTGTATTATATTTATGTATCTTTTTCTAACCCAAGGTGAAGTGTGTGCTGAGTGCTGCAGAATTGGAGTACAACAAAAGCAATATTGAAAGTTGTAAATTAGAACTGAAATTGCAAGCAAATTTACTGGGCCTTACATTGTTTGTAAGGGGCTGTAGCAAACTGTAGAATTTAAAAAAATGATTCCATGTTCCCACATAAGTTATTAAAGCTAAAAAAAAATATTTACATTTGACAAGTAATATTGCAGAATATTGTACAATGGATAATACGAACTCTAAACAAATTTGAAATATATAACATTTTCTGTAAAGATGAAGCAATTTCTTTTACTTGGGATTTTAATGGCTCTACTGTTGCATGACAGTCCTAACTGTATCAAATGTTAAATAGACTGAATTTATACAGTACGTTTCTAGTCATACTGACCACTCAAAGCACTTTACAATAGAGCCACATTCACCCAATCATGCCAACATGCAGACGACAGCCGTCTTGGGGTTAAGTGCCTTGCCCAGGGGCACATTGACAAAGAGAGGATTTGAACCCACAACTTTCGGATTGCAAAAATTACTATTACTCATCCCACTACGTAAAAGTTGCCATTCAATTACTAATGGATAAAATTACCTAGATTACATCTGGCTGCAAACAATCTTTTACCAGCAGGTGGATTTGTTTGTAAATGAAGTTGACACCATCCCTTGCTATTTCTAGGGATGGTGTCCTGCAACTTTCAGATGTATCTCTGCTTTAACATACCTGAACTAAATAACTATATTATTAGCAGAAGTTAGCGTAACTTTATTTTATGCTGAGGAGGTAATTCAGGTGTTTTAGACCAGGGACACACCTCATAATTGTAGGACAAAAGCACTCAAGGACTTGCGACTGAGATGCCAGTTGGGGGTAACTGATTTACTTAATGATACCATACATGTGGAAATTCAGATAAAACACATGAGTTCAAAACAATTCATGCAGAGTCAAGGTACAGAATACCCATATGTTAGTTCAGATAATGTCATGTATAATTTATTTTTCTTTACAGATATACGATTCTCTTCCTATTATTCATAACCTTCCACTGCCATTCAGAAAGGCTTTTAAAAATGCTGAGGTAAAAACAAAATTTTTCTACCAAATAAATAACCTGCATGTCCAGCTTCTTTGGCCTTAGTTTTATTTCATCCATTTACATATTTTTTATAATGATATTTTTTTTTAGATTAACCTAAAAACATTTGCAATGACTGTATAACATATATACTCTTCAATCGAAATAACAAAAATGATTTTCTGTAGATTTGCGAGAACTATGTTATCCATTTGGTGAACGAGTTCAAGAAGACCAGAGTTCCTGGGGAGCCTCGACACTTTGTTGACTGTTATCTGGATGAACTGGAAAAGGTTTGTCAGCAGGAAAACAGTTGTCTAACATGTTAAACCTGCATGAGTTGTTTTGATGAAATTCTATAAGTGTCTTGCACTAAATTCAGCTCACAAGTAAGGAACTGAGCTCTTTACCTCCAGCAGTGCATGCAGCAGTAAGCTATATATGCATTTTTGCCTTGGTTTACAATAATCATAAGCTGTCATCTTTTCAGAGAGGCGATGATGGTTCTTCCTTTTCAGAAGCACAGCTCATAATATACAGCCTAGATCTTCACTTCGCTGGGACTGACACTACCTCCAACACCCTGCTTACAGGATTTCTTTATCTGATGAATTACCCACATGTTCAAGGTATGCCTGTGTTTAGGTTCCATCAATGCCTTTATGATTAATTAAGTCCAGTCAGATGTTCTTCCTTCTCTGCTGTTCAGATTGAGTTTACAAACTAAAGCCAAATTAAAAAAACACCACACCTGCTCCTTTATACACTACAACTATACTTAAATGTATGAAATGTGTACCAAAAATATCTGAATGTGCTGCAGCAGCAGCAATAGATATGAGTCAGGGAAACATTTTCTCTGTCTGTGATTTAGAGGCCTGATCCCTTAAGACTTCTACTGCTGTAATGGAAAGACCTGAAATTGTTTATTGTTCATTAATGCACAATTTGTCCTTCAAAGTCCTGCAGGGATACCAGACAAAAGTTGCTGAAGAGTAATGTTCTGTTTGGAAAGTGGGATGGTTCCCTGTTGCATAACCAACTGTATTCATATTATAAAGAGGAAGAACATTACAGAAGGGAAGGAAACGTTGAACTGAAGGGAAAAAAGGAGGACATGACACTCAAAATCCCTTTGCAAACCAAATGACAAACAAAAGTATGACAATGGATTCATATCTTCATAGATGTCCATATAACCACATACATATACATGCATGTACACACACACACACACACACACACAGAGAGAGAGAGAGAGTATGAATGGGCAGGGAAGGAGGGTATCCCCAGTGGATCCAGTAGCAGCAGAATAAGCTGGGGAAAAGGGCATGTGGGATGTGGAACAATTGATGTGGTGATGATCTGTGTATTTTCCTACCTTAGAACGATGTCAGCAAGAGATAGACCAGGTCCTGGAGGGGAAGGATCACGTCAGTTATGAGGACAGAAACAACATGCCTTATGTCCAGGTATCATAACATTAAGACATAATTTAGTTACTTGCAAATTAGTTTTTTCTCTATGTGACTTTTTTGATTCATTGTCCAAGGGGTGTTATTTCATATAGCTTCAGTTGTTTTAAATTCAAATTTATATAATTCAATAATTGCCAAAAAAATTTACTAAAACATCTACCCTTTGCAAGTCAGATAAAGTGTCAGAAATGTTTCTTCATCCAGGCTGTGATCCATGAAATTCAGAGGATTGCCAACACTGTTCCTCTCAGCGTCTTCCACTGCACAACTAAGGACACAGAGCTCATGGGATATTCCATTCCCAAAGTAGGAGAGTAGTTTTCTGAAGATTTTTTTTTTTTGCTAGAGGTAAACCGAAATGAAGAGCATCTTTTATGGCATTTAATAGTTTTGTTTCTTTTCAGGGTACAATGATCATCCAGAACCTGAATTCAGTGCTGAGGGAGGAAGGACAGTGGAAATTCCCTCATGAATTTAATCCTGAAAACTTCCTAAATGAACAGGGCGAGTTTGTCAAACAAGAGGCATTCATGCCTTTCTCTGCAGGTAAACTGACATGCGTCATTGTTGAGGTAACCAGCTTGTACTCTGGGTTGAATCAACTTATTTCTGTGTCCCAGGTCCTCGGATGTGTCTTGGAGAGGGCCTGGCTCGTATGGAACTTTTCCTTATGATGGTGACTCTGCTGAGGAAGTTTAAGTTCATCTGGCCGGAAGATGCAGGAAAACCAGACTTCACCCCAGTCTATGGAGTCACTTTGACACCCAAACCTTATCATATGAAGGTCCAACTGAGATCAAAACAGAGAGGAGCAGAAACAGATGAGAAATGATGAGAAGAACAAAACAATTCCAAATAATCAATGTTTTTTTGTACTGCTGCTAAACCGAGTTTAACTAAAAAAAAATCTTTTCACAACCAAATATCTTTTATTGTTCCATTTATGTTTTAGTTTAATAGGTTTTACAGAAACTGTCACCAATGTACATACATTTTCAAGATTTTACAATGTCAGAGCACACGTTTGTATTCATGGGGAAATAATGATTAAAAATAAAGTTCATTTTCAAGTCGGTAGTGTATTGCAAAGTATTTACACAGAGAGACATCTTGCTTAATGATGCATATGGGTCTGCATACATATGGGAGGGAATTCATGAAGTAGTGAAAATGCAAATTTAATAGCTGCATATGCTATTTCCTTCATTTCTGCATCGGATTCATAAAGCAAATTGTACTAAATACATGCAGAAACAAACCCGCCCATCAACCACTGCAGGCGGCAGCTTTTTGCATCGGGTTTTGCTTCAGGTCAGAGTTCAGCCACGAACACAGCAGATGCAGTGAAGGAATGAAAACACAGATGTGTTTTCAGCACATAGCTTTGTGAATTTGTCCTTGAAACCACACATCCCTTTTATTTCACAAGCTGGTGTGAGCACTGCTGCACAGCTGGCTGCAACTTGGTAAAAAAGCAATTAAAAACTCTCATGAGTAAATGTTTCCTAAAAAGGCAAAAACTAGTTTTTTTATATGTCTTGATTTTTACCTTATGGTAACAATATTTCTGTGTAGAATGTGTTGGTTTAACAGTACTGAGTGCTGTGCTACTAGAAAAGCCACCTTAGGTTTTCTTTCACAATAAGTCATGTGTTTTAATTAATAATAACACAATAAGTGAACACTTATATAAGTAATTGTAATTCTTGTGAAAACCTGTCATTTTCAGTATTTGTGCTACAGCCAAATGTTCTGTTTTTCTGTAGCAAAGGCATTGTTTGTAGAAGGGTTGCCAGTTAGCAGGGTAATGCAAAAAGTCAAATACAATGATCACAAATAGCTAAAATTAAGTACGATTTCAAATGGAAATTTTTTGATGTGTCTGTTCTGCCCAGATATGCCACCCTGGTCCAAAGAAAGCTGAAGCACCACTCATTACCACACATTAACTGTATGTCTCACTTCCTGACTCTCTAAATAGTCCGCCATTCATGTTTTGTCATTTTCGTAATAGATCTGACCCACATACAGAGAGCACTCCGGAGAACAGAATAAATATAAATAAGATGTTTATTGTGACAAAATAATCAGTTGACGTAATGGATGATTCTCCAACTGTATGGGAAGAAAGGAAGATAATCGATGAGAACAGGGAACTAAATGATACTTAACTAAGAGTAGGATTTTAAACACAGAAACAAGGGCAGCTTACTAAATAGGTGTGGTCAGGTCGCCAGGGGAAGAAGCAGTCAGGATCCAGCCTTGCAGCAGTTCTCTTCGGGGATTGTTCAGTGTGAGCTCGGAGCAATAATGAGTTTGGTGTGCAGATGCTTACGTTGGAGGGTGGAACAGGGTACGCTCATGGCTTGATCGAGGAGGCGAAGATAGCAGGAAGCTCCCAGCTAGATGTGAATCCAAACAAAGTCAGAAGATAAGGAAAGTAATCCTCAGAGCATAGGTAGCCTTGTACATCCAGAAAAGGTTTCCAAATACTTAGTATTTGTTGACATGAGCCCAAGGTTCAGGTCTGCTTAGCCTGCGAAGGAGCATAGAAAGAATTATCAAAAGGTTGATAAACAAAGCATAGATTTAGAGTCACGAGTCACTGGAGACCACTGGCTTGATCTGAGGGATGTGGAATGTAGGATGAACATGAAGACTAGCAGCCAACCGAAGGCGGACAGCAGAGGGACTAATCACAGTTTCCATGACCGATGAAACGAGGCGAAAGCTTCCCAGACATGGATTTAAGAGGTATATCATGTGCTGACAACCATACCTTCTGTCCAGGCTGGTATTCAGGTGCAGGTCTACGTTTCCGATCAGCGAAACGTTTATTCTGGTCAGCAGTGTGGTTCAAGGTCTGAATGGTGGAGGTCCAGAAGGATTTGCAGCGGTGAACATGTTGGTGGACTAAATAAACCGTAATATCCCTTTCGTCGGCAGCAAACAGAGGTGGCTGATATCCAAGGGAAGCCTCAAAAGGTGAACATCCAGTAGCTGCAGAAACGTGTGAATTTAATGCGTACTCCGCCCAAGGTAGGTAGGAGCACCAATCTGAGGGGTTTGTGGATGTGGGACATCGTAAGGTGGACCCCAGCTGCTGATTAAGTCTTTCGGTTTGGCCATTAGACTGAGGGTGATAACCTGAGGTCAAGGAAACCTTAGCTCCTAAAGCTAAACAAAACTGTTTCCAAACCTGTGAGAGGAATTGTGGGCCACGGTCGGATAAAATGTCGATGAAGACAAAACACATGTTTAGTGAGTAGTTTGGCTGTCTGTAGAGCTGATGGAAGTTTCCTAAGGGGAATGAGATGACAAGCCTTAGAAAAATGGTCCACAATTTTGAGGACTATTGTCTTACCTGAGGAAAGGGCTAAGTCCAGTAATGAAGTCCAATGCTATGTGAGACCAGGGTTGATTTGGGATGCTGAGGGGTTGGAGAAGACCTGCGGGTGACTGGTTACTGGACTTATTTCAGGCACAAATAGCACAAGCCTGCACAAACTCCTACACATCTTTATGCAACGAGGGCCACCAATACCTCCTTTGAACTAGGGCAATAGTTCGACTAACACCAGGATGAGCAGAAAACTTTGCTGTGTGCAACCAATTGATTAGTCGGGAGCGTACCTTCAATGGGACATAGATGTGGTTTGGTGGTCCATTGCCAGGATCAGGTTCTTGCTCCAATTGTCCAAGTGGGTGGCAAGATAGGAGCAGGTTCCTTCTCAGAATCGTCAGTGGCAAACTGTCTGGAGAGGGCATCCGGCTTAGTATTCTTAGGCTCGGGTCTGAAAGAGATACATAAGTCAAATCGAGAGAAAAACAAAGACCTAGATAAAATTACCTAGATTACATCTGGCTGCAAACAATCTTTTACCAGCAGGTGGATTTGTTTGTAAATGAAGTTGACACCATCCCTTGCTATTTCTAGGGATGGTGTCCTGCAACTTTCAGATGTATCTCTGCTTTAACATACCTGAACTAAATAACTATATCATTAGCAGAAGTTAGCGTAACTTTATTTTATGCTGAGGAGGTAATTCAGGTGTTTTAGACCAGGGACACACCTCATAATTGTAGGACAAAAGCACTCAAGGACTTGCGACTGAGATGCCAGTTGGGGGTAACTGATTTACTTAATGATACCATACATGTGGAAATTCAGATAAAACACATGAGTTCAAAACAATTCATGCAGAGTCAAGGTACAGAATACCCATATGTTAGTTCAGATAATGTAATGTATAATTTATTTTTCTTTACAGATATACGATTCTCTTCCTATTATTCATAACCTTCCACTGCCATTCAGAAAGGCTTTTAAAAATGCTGAGGTAAAAACAAAATTTTTCTACCAAATAAATAACCTGCATGTCCAGCTTCTTTGGCCTTAGTTTTATTTCATCCATTTACATATTTTTATAATGATATTTTTTTTTAGATTAACCTAAAAACATTTGCAATGACTGTATAACATATATACTCTTCAATCGAAATAACAAAAATGATTTTCTGTAGATTTGCGAGAACTATGTTATCCATTTGGTGAACGAGTTCAAGAAGACCAGAGTTCCTGGGGAGCCTCGACACTTTGTTGACTGTTATCTGGATGAACTGGAAAAGGTTTGTCAGCAGGAAAACAGTTGTCTAACATGTTAAACCTGCATGAGTTGTTTTGATGAAATTCTATAAGTGTCTTGCACTAAATTCAGCTCACAAGTAAGGAACTGAGCTCTTTACCTCCAGCAGTGCATGCAGCAGTAAGCTATATATGCATTTTTGCCTTGGTTTACAATAATCATAAGCTGTCATCTTTTCAGAGAGGCGATGATGGTTCTTCCTTTTCAGAAGCACAGCTCATAATATACAGCCTAGATCTTCACTTCGCTGGGACTGACACTACCTCCAACACCCTGCTTACAGGATTTCTTTATCTGATGAATTACCCACATGTTCAAGGTATGCCTGTGTTTAGGTTCCATCAATGCCTTTATGATTAATTAAGTCCAGTCAGATGTTCTTCCTTCTCTGCTGTTCAGATTGAGTTTACAAACTAAAGCCAAATTAAAAAAACACCACACCTGCTCCTTTATACACTACAACTATACTTAAATGTATGAAATGTGTACCAAAAATATCTGAATGTGCTGCAGCAGCAGCAATAGATATGAGTCAGGGAAACATTTTCTCTGTCTGTGATTTAGAGGCCTGATCCCTTAAGACTTCTACTGCTGTAATGGAAAGACCTGAAATTGTTTATTGTTCATTAATGCACAATTTGTCCTTCAAAGTCCTGCAGGGATACCAGACAAAAGTTGCTGAAGAGTAATGTTCTGTTTGGAAAGTGGGATGGTTCCCTGTTGCATAACCAACTGTATTCATATTATAAAGAGGAAGAACATTACAGAAGGGAAGGAAACGTTGAACTGAAGGGAAAAAAGGAGGACATGACACTCAAAATCCCTTTGCAAACCAAATGACAAACAAAAGTATGACAATGGATTCATATCTTCATAGATGTCCATATAACCACATACATATACATGCATGTACACACACACACACACACACACACAGAGAGAGAGAGAGAGTATGAATGGGCAGGGAAGGAGGGTATCCCCAGTGGATCCAGTAGCAGCAGAATAAGCTGGGGAAAAGGGCATGTGGGATGTGGAACAATTGATGTGGTGATGATCTGTGTATTTTCCTACCTTAGAACGATGTCAGCAAGAGATAGACCAGGTCCTGGAGGGGAAGGATCACGTCAGTTATGAGGACAGAAACAACATGCCTTATGTCCAGGTATCATAACATTAAGACATAATTTAGTTACTTGCAAATTAGTTTTTTCTCTATGTGACTTTTTTGATTCATTGTCCAAGGGGTGTTATTTCATATAGCTTCAGTTGTTTTAAATTCAAATTTATATAATTCAATAATTGCCAAAAAATTTACTAAAACATCTACCCTTTGCAAGTCAGATAAAGTGTCAGAAATGTTTCTTCATCCAGGCTGTGATCCATGAAATTCAGAGGATTGCCAACACTGTTCCTCTCAGCGTCTTCCACTGCACAACTAAGGACACAGAGCTCATGGGATATTCCATTCCCAAAGTAGGAGAGTAGTTTTCTGAAGATTTTTTTTTTTTGCTAGAGGTAAACCGAAATGAAGAGCATCTTTTATGGCATTTAATAGTTTTGTTTCTTTTCAGGGTACAATGATCATCCAGAACCTGAATTCAGTGCTGAGGGAGGAAGGACAGTGGAAATTCCCTCATGAATTTAATCCTGAAAACTTCCTAAATGAACAGGGCGAGTTTGTCAAACAAGAGGCATTCATGCCTTTCTCTGCAGGTAAACTGACATGCGCCATTGTTGAGGTAACCAGCTTGTACTCTGGGTTGAATCAACTTATTTCTGTGTCCCAGGTCCTCGGATGTGTCTTGGAGAGGGCCTGGCTCGTATGGAACTTTTCCTTATGATGGTGACTCTGCTGAGGAAGTTTAAGTTCATCTGGCCGGAAGATGCAGGAAAACCAGACTTCACCCCAGTCTATGGAGTCACTTTGACACCCAAACCTTATCATATGAAGGTCCAACTGAGATCAAAACAGAGAGGAGCAGAAACAGATGAGAAATGATGAGAAGAACAAAACAATTCCAAATAATCAATGTTTTTTTGTACTGCTGCTAAACCGAGTTTAACTAAAAAAAAATCTTTTCACAACCAAATATCTTTATTGTTCCATTTATGTTTTAGTTTAATAGGTTTTACAGAAACTGTCACCAATGTACATACATTTTCAAGATTTTACAATGTCAGAGCACACGTTTGTATTCATGGGGAAATAATGATTAAAAATAAAGTTCATTTTCAAGTCGGTAGTGTATTGCAAAGTATTTACACAGAGAGACATCTTGCTTAATGATGCATATGGGTCTGCATACATATGGGAGGGAATTCATGAAGTAGTGAAAATGCAAATTTAATAGCTGCATATGCTATTTCCTTCATTTCTGCATCGGATTCATAAAGCAAATTGTACTAAATACATGCAGAAACAAACCCGCCCATCAACCACTGCAGGCGGCAGCTTTTTGCATCGGGTTTTGCTTCAGGTCAGAGTTCAGCCACAAACACAGCAGATGCAGTGAAGGAATGAAAACACAGATGTGTTTTCAGCACATAGCTTTGTGAATTTGTCCTTGAAACCACACATCCCTTTTATTTCACAAGCTGGTGTGAGCACTGCTGCACAGCTGGCTGCAACTTGGTAAAAAAGCAATTAAAAACTCTCATGAGTAAATGTTTCCTAAAAAGGCAAAAACTAGTTTTTTTATATGTCTTGATTTTTACCTTATGGTAACAATATTTCTGTGTAGAATGTGTTGGTTTAACAGTACTGAGTGCTGTGCTACTAGAAAAGCCACCTTAGGTTTTCTTTCACAATAAGTCATGTGTTTTAATTAATAATAACACAATAAGTGAACACTTATATAAGTAATTGTAATTCTTGTGAAAACCTGTCATTTTCAGTATTTGTGCTACAGCCAAATGTTCTGTTTTTCTGTAGCAAAGGCATTGTTTGTAGAAGGGTTGCCAGTTAGCAGGGTAATGCAAAAAGTCAAATACAATGATCACAAATAGCTAAAATTAAGTACGATTTCAAATGGAAATTTTTTGATGTGTCTGTTCTGCCCAGATATGCCACCCTGGTCCAAAGAAAGCTGAAGCACCACTCATTACCACACATTAACTGTATGTCTCACTTCCTGACTCTCTAAATAGTCCGCCATTCATGTTTTGTCATTTTCGTAATAGATCTGACCCACATACAGAGAGCACTCCGGAGAACAGAATAAATATAAATAAGATGTTTATTGTGACAAAAATAATCAGTTGACGTAATGGATGATTCTCCAACTGTATGGGAAGAAAGGAAGATAATCGATGAGAACAGGGAACTAAATGATACTTAACTAAGAGTAGGATTTTAAACACAGAAACAAGGGCAGCTTACTAAATAGGTGTGGTCAGGTCGCCAGGGGAAGAAGCAGTCAGGATCCAGCCTTGCAGCAGTTCTCTTCGGGGATTGTTCAGTGTGAGCTCGGAGCAATAATGAGTTTGGTGTGCAGATGCTTACGTTGGAGGGTGGAACAGGGTACGCTCATGGCTTGATCGAGGAGGCGAAGATAGCAGGAAGCTCCCAGCTAGATGTGAATCCAAACAAAGTCAGAAGATAAGGAAAGTAATCCTCAGAGCATAGGTAGCCTTGTACATCCAGAAAAGGTTTCCAAATACTTAGTATTTGTTGACATGAGCCCAAGGTTCAGGTCTGCTTAGCCTGCGAAGGAGCATAGAAAGAATTATCAAAAGGTTGATAAACAAAGCATAGATTTAGAGTCACGAGTCACTGGAGACCACTGGCTTGATCTGAGGGATGTGGAATGTAGGATGAACATGAAGACTAGCAGCCAACCGAAGGCGGACAGCAGAGGGACTAATCACAGTTTCCATGACCGATGAAACGAGGCGAAAGCTTCCCAGACATGGATTTAAGAGGTATATCATGTGCTGACAACCATACCTTCTGTCCAGGCTGGTATTCAGGTGCAGGTCTACGTTTCCGATCAGCGAAACGTTTATTCTGGTCAGCAGTGTGGTTCAAGGTCTGAATGGTGGAGGTCCAGAAGGATTTGCAGCGGTGAACATGTTGGTGGACTAAATAAACCGTAATATCCCTTTCGTCGGCAGCAAACAGAGGTGGCTGATATCCAAGGGAAGCCTCAAAAGGTGAACATCCAGTAGCTGCAGAAACGTGTGAATTTAATGCGTACTCCGCCCAAGGTAGGTAGGAGCACCAATCTGAGGGGTTTGTGGATGTGGGACATCGTAAGGTGGACCCCAGCTGCTGATTAAGTCTTTCGGTTTGGCCATTAGACTGAGGGTGATAACCTGAGGTCAAGGAAACCTTAGCTCCTAAAGCTAAACAAAACTGTTTCCAAACCTGTGAGAGGAATTGTGGGCCACGGTCGGATAAAATGTCGATGAAGACAAAACACATGTTTAGTGAGTAGTTTGGCTGTCTGTAGAGCTGATGGAAGTTTCCTAAGGGGAATGAGATGACAAGCCTTAGAAAAATGGTCCACAATTTTGAGGACTATTGTCTTACCTGAGGAAAGGGCTAAGTCCAGTAATGAAGTCCAATGCTATGTGAGACCAGGGTTGATTTGGGATGCTGAGGGGTTGGAGAAGACCTGCGGGTGACTGGTTACTGGACTTATTTCAGGCACAAATAGCACAAGCCTGCACAAACTCCTACACATCTTTATGCAACGAGGGCCACCAATACCTCCTTTGAACTAGGGCAATAGTTCGACTAACACCAGGATGAGCAGAAAACTTTGCTGTGTGCAACCAATTGATTAGTCGGGAGCGTACCTTCAATGGGACATAGATGTGGTTTGGTGGTCCATTGCCAGGATCAGGTTCTTGCTCCAATTGTCCAAGTGGGTGGCAAGATAGGAGCAGGTTCCTTCTCAGAATCGTCAGTGGCAAACTGTCTGGAGAGGGCATCCGGCTTAGTATTCTTAGGCTCGGGTCTGAAAGAGATACATAAGTCAAATCGAGAGAAAAACAAAGACCACCGGGTCTGGCGTGGGTTAAGCCGTCTAGCAGACTATAGGTAGGCCAAGTTCTTATGATCAGTCCAGACTTAAATGGGATGCTCAGCCCCCTCAAGCCAGTGGCGCCACTCCTCAAGAGCCAGTTTGATGCCCGGTAATTCTCTGTCCCCCATGTCGTAATTCCCCTCTGTGTTGTTGAATCTGCGGGAATAAAAAAAGCACAAGGATGAAGCCTCCCATCCTCTGAGTTCTGAGACAACACTGCTCCGACTCCAATGTCTCAGGCGTCGACCTCCAGGATGAACTGTCTTGATGAATCCAGATGGACTAAGATGGGGGCTTGAGAGAACCTCTCCTTGAGGGTTTGAAAAGCTGTTTCAGCTTCAGATGACCAGGAACAAGAGCACTTAGAGGAAGTTAGTGCAGTCAGAGGTGCAGCAATGAGACTATAGTCTTTAATGAAACGTCTGTAAAAGTTTGCGAAACCCAAAAAAACGCTGTAATGATTTACGGGAGTCAGGCACCGGCCATTCCAGTACTGCCTTAATTTTCACAGGATCAGAGCGTACCTGTCCATCCTCAAGGATGTAACCCAGAAATGTGATGGAAGACTGATGGAACTCACACTTCTCGGCTTTCACAAACAAGCGGAGATTCAGGAGCACTGCAAACATGTCTGCGGTGCTCCTGAATGTCCTTTGAATAAATCAATATATTGTCCAAGTATACAAAAACAAAAATGTTCAAAAAGTCTCTCAGCACGTCGTTGACTAGAGCCTGGAACACAGCAGGGGAATTACATAGTCCAAAGGGCATAACCAAGTATTCAAAATGACCTAATGATGTCTTATCCCCCTGGCGGATCCTGATCAGAGGGTGAGCATTACGAAGATCTAACTTGGAAAAGATAGTGGCACCATAAACCGGTTCGAAGGCAGAGGTGAGCAGAGGACGTGGGTATTTATTCTTAACGGTGATTTGATTTAAACCCCTATAATCAACACAAGGACGTAAAGAACAATCCTTCTTCCCTACAAAGAAAAAATCTGCCCCAAGTGGTGAAGATGAGGGCCGAATAATCCCTGCAGACAAGGAGTCATTTATATAGTTTTTCATAGATTTTTGCTCTAGACGGGAGATATTATAAAGTCTACTAGTGGGCAGAGGGGCACCGGGAAGAAGGTTGATTGCACAATCATAGGGTCTATGAGGTGGTAGGGACAGGGCCTTATTTTTACTAAAGACTCCCTTAAGATCATGATATTCAAGATCAATTACCTCGTCTTCCTTCTTAGCCTGTTGAGATTGACTAGGGGGAAAAGCGGATTGGAGGCAAGATGAGTGACAATTTGTGGACCAGGACTCAATACGACACGTAGACCAGTCTAAGTGTGGATTATGTTCTTGCAACCAGGGGAAATCTAACACTAATGAGCCTTGGGATACAGGAAACACAAAAAATGAAGTCTTCTTTCTATGATTGCCTGACAATAAAAGTTCTATGGGTCTTGTTCGATGAGTTATTTGCTGCAACCTTTTACCGTCTAGAGCTAACACAGAACGTGGGGAATCCAGTAATTCGACTTTGATACCTGTCTGCTTTACCAACTCAGAATCAATTAAATTCTGTTCGCAGCCAGAATCTATCAATGCTGATAAGGTCATGGTCTGCTCGTTCACAATGATAGTAGCAGGTAAACTAAATCTGGGGGCTTTACAGATCTGAGCTTGGTCCACCAACCCCCCCTTCAAAGCCGGAGGGACTCTGTCAAACCGTTCAGGATTAGGGGAAGAGACGTCACGAGAAAGGGGTAGCTGTTGGGATTCCGGTAATGCTATATCGCCATCTACGGGTGGGGTGG
The DNA here is from genome assembly GCF_021462225.1 of Girardinichthys multiradiatus. Taxonomy (NCBI): domain Eukaryota; kingdom Metazoa; phylum Chordata; class Actinopteri; order Cyprinodontiformes; family Goodeidae; genus Girardinichthys; species Girardinichthys multiradiatus. The sequence continues at coordinate 47,062,538 of NC_061795.1, read as the reverse complement.
ACTGTGTACCTAAGGATTGTTGTAACATGGAGGAAATCTGCACAAGCTCTTGGTCAGTCTGATGTTGTTGCTCTGAAAGAGGACGGAGAGTAGAATCATGAGAATGGATTTGGTTTGTGTGTTCAGCAAGAGTTCTGCGGAGTGCTTCTGCTGGGTCTTGTTGGCCAGAGTGTTCTGTCATTTTCATAATAGATCTGACCCACATACAGAGAGCACTCCGGAGAACAGAATAAATATAAATAAGATGTTTATTGTGACAAAAATAATCAGTTGATGTAACGGATGATCCTCCAACTGTATGGGAAGAAGGGAAGATAAACAATGAGAACAGGGAACTAAATGATACTTAACTAAGAGTAGGATTTTAACACAGAAATGAGGGCAGCTTACTAAATAGGCGTGGTCAGGTCGCCAGGGGAAGAAGCAGTCAGGATCCAGCCTTGCAGCATTCATGTCTTCCTCTAGGGTCTGGGCGCCAAACAAATAAACATCCATTGTGTAACTTCTCTAATCGCATTTTATTGTGAGTCTCGACAGGATTGAATTGACATACTTTATCTAAACAATCGTTATGTTAATGATCATGGTTTTCAAAAGGAATTGATAATTAAGGCCTTCCTTTGCTGTTGGTTGAGTAAAACTTAGGTGCGACAAAATTTATTTTTTTTAAATCTGTGAGCTCTCTCCTTACAGCAGACGTGTGTGTAGAAGCCATGTTGTGAACAACTGAGACCGAGTTTTGTGGTTACGTCATTTTGTGGAGTTTGTTTATTTTCTGATTCAACTGCCTTTAGTTTTAACTGTTTTTGGTGTTTGTAGAAATGGTTTATATCAGCTTTTAGCCAAGATTCTACTATTTCTGTGGATACCACATATCCTTATGTTTAACTGATGGAACTTGCAGTAAAGAAAGTAGAGAAAAACAAGAGTTAAATTCTGCCCCCAGTACTGGGGATTGGGCTTAAATAAAGCCACTGCTAGTGATTTTTGCAAATTTATATATATTTTAATTTTTTTGACACATTGACTAAAGTTAACTGAGGTCATTGTCAAACTTTATCTGTATGTTCACAGACTACACACAATACACAATAAGACGTTTGGTTTGTTCTCCAAGTAACATATTGAGTACTAAGTAGCATATAGAGTATTAAAGCTCTGATTGATCAAAATCAATCAATATGATTGTCTTACTGTTGCCTTCCAGCTGAGGGAGTCATGGAAATGTCTACAGTCTGGTCATTGGTTCAAAACCAGCTGTCATCATCAGTGGGTTTAAGGCAATGAAGGAGGCGATTTTGATTAAATCTACCGATTTTGCCGGAAGACCCCAAGACCTTTTTATAAATGATGTCACCTAGAGAAAAGGTAAAAAATGTCTTTACAAAAAAGTGGTGTGTGCTTACAGTTCACTAACATGAAGCCATACTATCTCAACCATAAACAGCATAATAAAGACATTAATGCCTTTCTTTATGAGAGTAGCAGGAAAGTCAAATTCTACAAAACTACAAAACTACATCTTTTTGTCACTGCAAAATTAGTCATTGCTTTTAAGTCTTTGCATTGTACATCTACTTTATTTTTGACAGGTTTTTGATTTTAGTTGGACTTTTTATTGTAGGTGTGATAATGGCTGATTATGGCCCAATGTGGCAGGAGCATCGCCGCTTTGCTCTGATGACCCTCAAGAATTTTGGTTTGGGAAAGAAGTCAATGGAGGACAGAATCCTGGAAGAGATTCAACACACAATTAAAACACCGGAAAAGAACAGTGGTAGGGCTTTTATTGGGGAAACCCCCGTATATTCCATTCCACCTGATGCTGTGTCATCATTTGGTTATCGGAGAAGCTTTGTATCGGCCCTTAGATGCACGAGTCGTTTTGAAGAATGGTTATATTACATTTTGTATTGCAATTTGCCCACACAAGAATGATTTCAGATTTGAAATATTTCCTTTTATTTTTGTACTTTTTTTTGTCACATTTAAAATCATTTGCTACCAGTTTTATTAAATGTTTTGTTTTTATAGGTAAAACTCTGAGTCCTCAGGTCATGTTTCATAACGCTGCCTCCAACATAATCTGTCAGGTTCTCTTCAGAACGTGCTACGAGTACAACGATGAGACAATCAAGCTGATTGTCAGGTGTTTTGCTGAGATGACTAAAATAGCCAATGGTCCATGGGCAATGGTGAGTCAAAGTACAATTTTATAGGAAAAACTAACTGACTGATGAACGGCAAAAAATGTGAATTGATAACAGTATACAAGATCAAAATACCTTTATTTTAGGAGTGTTCTAAATAATGTCTGCTTGATCAGATCAGACTTCATTGATAAACAGACAGAAAGGATATTTTGTTCATAGGCTGGGGTAAATGAATTGAAATCACCTTTCTAGACAAATATCATTAACTGTAATATCAAAACGTTGCATTTTATTGCACCCTGGTCACAATCTGCAAAAATATTAATTTGGGTGACAGATAATTTGATCGACCTGCCTTAAAAACTGTAATTGATACAGTTTCAGTCTCTTCAATTTAAACCTTTTTTTCAAACATGTGCAGTCACATGGTGGCCCAGAAGTCACAGGACAAATCCAAAAGACACAGCAGAAGTTACCTGCAGCAGAAGTGCCGGTCTTACACCGAAATCTGTGACCCATCACAATCTGTGTATGCAGATCTGTGCATTTCTCTAAATAATGCTCTCTGTAGCTGTGTGAGGATGCATGGTTGTTAGCACTGTTGCCTTGCACCAAGAAGGTTCTTGATTTGATGCCCAACTAGGGGTCTTTCAGCGTAGAGATAGCATGCTCTCTGCGTGCATGCGTGGGTTCTTTCTGGGTACTCCGGCTTCCTCCCACAGTCCAAACACATGACTGTTAGGTTATTTGGTCTCTCAATTGCCCTTAGGTATATAAATAAAACACTTACATGAATAGACAATCAGGGGTGTTAATTAAATAAATACATGGAAATATTATAACATATATAAAGTCTGATATTGATTTTTTTATAGTTCCTCATCCTTACAAAAATGAAGAAACTGTGGTGTTATATTAACAATTTTACATTTATGAATATAAAATTTAGCCAGGAGAATTTGTATATTTTTCATAACAAAATATTTAGCATCAAGTTTGGGGATTCTAAAAAACTGAGTGAAACATTTTCCCATTGTAAAAAGAAATTCCTTAAAATATGGTTAATAATAAACCTGCTAAACTCCTTCAAGAACCGAGTTGTGAAAGAGCGGTACCAGAAAAGACTTTACAGAATTTGCCCAATCCTTGCAAATTTTTAAGGCGCCTGTGTGTAATAGCACTGTCCACCATATCAGCATCACCGTTATCTCCCACAAGACGTGACGGTGCACTGTCCTTGGTGCTGAAACTCTCGGCCACCCCAGTAAGCCTGTTTAACGCATGCGCAAATGTAGCCTTACACTCCGACTGCAGTAAATCAACCTTTCGAGTATAGTACGGTCTTTTTTCTTCGCTCCTTTTAATAACTGTATATGGACCAGTGAATTTAACTTGAAAGGGGGAGGACATGATTGGACCCAGGACCCACACTTGATCATGAGGCAAAACAAGCGCATCTCAGAGCGCCGATCAAATAGTGCTTTCATTTTTTTCTAAGCCACAGTCTTTCTCTTTTTAACCAACTCCCTCGCTGCATATAAAAATCGTCTAAACCCATTCACATAATCCACCAAGTTTTTCAGTGGATCACTTCAGTGGACTCTTCAAAGTGCCTGCCATCACAGCCAAAAGACCCTTCACTGTGTGTGCAAAAACTAATTAATTTGGGCAAGACTGTGCTTTCCTTGGTGACCTCCTGGGATGCCAACATCAGCCACGGCAACCCTTCCTCCCAGTCGCCCCCCAACTCTGTGCAGCAAGCACGCAGGAGAGATTTCAATGGCTGATGAAAATGTTCTAATGCCCCCTGAATCTCCTGATGAGATGCTGTTGCTTTACTGTGCCATACTCTGAGCTGTTTTAGGACCTGCCTAAACATATGTGATGAAAAATTGGTGCCTCTGTCCGACTGTATCAAACACTGAATAAAACTAGGTAAGTGCATAAGGGATATGCTGGATACCCTGTAACTTGACACATCACTGTAAGCCGATAGAATGACCCATCCCTTGAACGAGGTAACGGGCCCTCACAGTCAATTATTAAGTGTTCAAATGACTCAAAGTGGCAAAAATAGTAGCCGTTCTCATTGGTTTGGCTTGGCTGTTAGCTGTCAAACATGACAAGAGTCAAAATAAATACCAGGCCAACTAGAGACAAGCCAGAAGTCAATGCAAGATTGCCTGGATCCTGTTTTATTGCTTCAGGTAAATATTTTCTCAAGTGGAAATCTTTCTCTCTAGATTTCCACAGCATTAAACTTTCCCACAAAAATGTTTAAGTGGAGTCCATCTATCAAAGTCCATCTAAGGCGATGTTAAAGTCTCCGCCAGTTTTAAGGATTGAGTCTGGGTATTTGGAAAGCCAAAAGGTAAATCTTTCTTCTATTGAGTCAAGTAGTTTATCGTTTTCAGTGACTATATAAATTAACTGTAATAAAATTATTGTTATTGTATCTGATTACGGAGCAGATTTAATGTCCTAGGGTGTCACAATCAGAGTTCAACACAACTCCAGAGAAATTATTTTTAGAGGTGCGACACCAGCAGAACGCACAGAGCCGTGAGATAACCATACTTCATTGCCCCATTGTGATTTCCAGAAATAGAGTCTGCAGATGTGGACTGACAAAATTCAATTTTAAGCTGTTTTGTAAATAAGAATAAAGCTTTGTCTTAAACCCCCTGGCATTAGTAGAAACTAATGAATGATGATGCCTTTGGGTTTGATGGTTCCTTGTCGATTGGCTCAGGGTCGGTGTATGGTATCGATTATTTCAGGCAACTTGTGTTTTTGTTCTGGCAGAACAGACTGGTAAATTCCTATCTTGTACATCTTCCTTTTTCGTCTCCTCGGCTCCATGTAGTCTGAGATTCCACCTCCTGGAGTATCTTTCCAACTCAGATATCCTCTGCTGGCAGCTGTCCACCCGACCTTCCTTTATTGTGACTTTTTTTTCCGAGTTCACACAGTGCCTATAAAGTCAATGGAGAGAGAGGCAACAATGCATTCATTTCAAAAGCTTACTGATATCTTACTTAGTAAAAGAGAATAATTAACCTTAAGGAGCATTATATGACATGAAATTTACAGGCATCACAAAAGATTCTAATGTCATGATGAATGTGTGCATATGTGTATAGTAAAAGTCAGATTTCTAAGATTCCAAAATCCTACATCTGATTTAACTCATTTAATGTAATAAATCACTTGTCTTCACAGCTGTATGACTCTATCCCTTTAATTCGTCACCTGCCGCTACCCTTCAACAAAGCCTTTGAAGACATGGAGGTAACAACAGTATATTCAACAAAATACATATCATCAATGATAAATTATAAAATAATTAAATATGACTTAATTATTTTTTGGGATTTTAGATTTTTCTGACTCTTGCACGACATTTGGTGAATGAATACAAGAAAACTAGAGTCTTCACAGCGCCACGGGATTTTGTCGACTACTATATGGATGAACTGGAAGACGTATGTAAATACAGCAAGCTTATTGTATTGTGATGAACCAGCTGTGTAAAAATATCCAAAAGAAGGAAAATATGCAAATGTGGCGAAGTAATCATTTCATTGGAAAATTATGTTCAATTTATTGATATAGCACCAATTCATTTAATTTTAAAGCACAAAAACTCAATTTAATCAAATCATACAGATTCCAAGTCAAGTACATACATGCCAATGGATCCCAGTTGTCCAACAATGCAGTCAAATTCTGTTTATTATTCAAATTGGTTAAAACGTTTTTTTATCTATGGAAACCCAGCAGACTGCATCAGCTTGCAGCATTCACTCCTCCTGGATGAGCATGTAGAGACAGTGGAGAGGAAAAACTTCCTTTTAACAGGAAGAAACCTCCAGCAGAACCAGAACCAGGCTCAGTGTGGACAGTCGTTTACCACGAGAGACACAAAAAGAAAACAAATGCACTTATTTTTGGAGTACTTTCTATGTTGAAGAAAATTAAAACCTAGCTCCTTTAGTAGCTTCATCTGGGAGAGAAACACTGCTAAGCAGATAAACTCTGGACCAGTTTTCAAGTTTAGAGGATGAAAGAGAGAACGTACAATTAGTCACAGTAAAAGCTCAGCCAGTAGCTATGTCTAGAGGAGAGAAAGGGTTAAACACTGAAAGACAGGGTCAAGTGTATCACCCGTATAAGGTGACCATTTAGTTGTTGGCAGCAGCAAATCAGCCGATGCCCCCCTCCAGGAGTTTCACAGAGAGAGAACATAAAGTTAAAAGCTGAAATAACACAAAATTTTCGATTCTATCACGTTAAGTGTTTGAATCGGACCAAAGTGCAGAAAAGAGCTTGGCAGCCGCATGATGAGTAATCTTGAGGTTTTATTCCAAAACCGTCAAAAGCGTCACAAAAATCACTGCAGGTACATAACCGAGTTCAGAGCCAAAAACCCACATGAGTACTCAGTTCTCCAACGTAGCAAAACTGAACATCAACAAGGGGAGTGACGAGGAACAGTGATGGAGAAACCAGCGGGGAACAAAGAACACAGACCAACTAATATACAGGGAGAAAACAAAGGCAAGTAATCACAGGAACTAAGAACAGGTGTGACAAGCTGACAGTGAGGCAGAGGGGACAGGTGGAACTAATAAACAATAAAGGAAAACATAAACCTAAACACAGTTAACACAAAAACACAAACCAAGTCCCAGGATGTCATATCATGACAGTTATTACTCATGTAAAAACTTTGTGCTGTAGTGCAGCTGCACTCTGCTTTGTATCATGCTCTGGTATGCAGTCCTCCCTGTGTGTGTGGGATCTCTGTTATCTATTTGCATGCACACACACACACACACACACCAGAGGCTGAATCACATTCTGTGAGAACCAACCTCTTCTCAGCCTCACACACACACACCCTGTCTGAACTGTCTGTTGAGCTGTGCATATAAATAAAGAGATAGGGTGTCAAAACCTTGTAGTCTGCTCTGCAAAGTGAGCTACCCCTGCTGCAAGTAAAACTGACTCTGTATCGTTCTTGCCTCTGAGTTGACTTAATAATACCTAACACCTGCCCAAAAAAAAAATTTGATCCGAAAGGAATATTTATACCTAAATCTAAAAGCAACCCGAGTTCTTGCCATTTGGTAAAGCTAGTTCCCAAAGAGAGAAGGTTTGAAACTGAAAGCTTTGTCTCCCATTCTACTTTCAGATACTCTCCAGACCCCAAATATTCTAAAATCTAGGGCAAGTCCTCTGTTGGGAACATTACTTTTAGGTTAGATTGATCTTAGCTGTAAAAACTTTACAGGGAGATAAATGTACTGAATTTATATGGAGTAAACATATCTCACCATTACATCTATTGACACGACTTAAATATGACCACAGTCATTTTAAAACATCAATGTATGAATGGGTCAGATTTTCATACATAAAAGACAGAAGTTGGTTTTGGTTCCATAAAAGCAAGGTTATAGATCAACACTCAAATACAGTCAGTAATGCTAAAACTATTGAGCATTCCAGAAACCTAGGTGTAGTTATGGACTCAACCTTAAATTCTAACAAGCACATAAAGTGTCTCACTAGATCAGCCTAATTCCATCTGAAAACAGAATGAAGAGGTTCCTGTCAAAACTGACAAACAGATGCATGCTTTTGCTTCTGGGCTATTGCAGTTCCGGCTCCCAAACCTTGAAACACATTGCCTCTAAATATTAGACAGGAATTTTTGCTTCCAGTTTTAGGTCTAAGTTGTTTGTCAGTAGTGGAGAAGCTTGGTTAAGTAAGGTGGGGCCAGGCTGTGTAAAATCCTAGAAACAAGTCTTTGGACCGAACTCTTTGAGAAAGAAACTGCTTAGTCAATCACTTAATCTGGATGCCAATAAATTGACCTTTGGTGATAAAGTAAAGAACCTTGCTGTTATTTTTGACCAGCACATGTAATTTAAACCCCATATTAAGCACTTTTGTAGGATTTCATTCTTTCACCTCTGGAATATTGCCAAAATTAGAAATATCCTGTCCAGGAGTGATGCTGAAAAACTAGTCCATGCATTTGTTACTTCAAGGCTGGACTGTTGTAATTCTTTACTATCAGTATGTCCATAAAATGCAGTTAAAAGCCTTCAGCTGATTCAAAATGCTGCAGGAAAAGTTCTGATGAAAATTAAAAAGAGAGATCATATTTCTCCTATTTTAGCTTCCCTTCATTGGCTCCCTGTTAAATCCAGAATAGAATTTAAAATCCTCCTCCTCACATATAAAGCCCTTAATGATCTAGCTCCATCATACATCAGAGATCTGATTGTTCCATACGTTCCTAACAGAGCACTTTGTTCTCAGACTGCAGGTTTACTGGTGGTTCCTAGAGTCTCTAGAAGTAGAATGGGAGGAAGATCCTTTAGTTATCAGGCTCCTCTCCTGTGGAACCAGCTCCCAGTTTTAGTCCGTGAGGCAGACACCCTGTCTACTTTTAAGGCTAGGCTTAAAACTTTCCTTTTTGATAAAGCTTATAGTTAGAGTTGCTTAGTTTATCCTGAGTTATCTCTGTAGTTATGCTGCTATAGGTTTAGACTGCTGGAGGACATAATGGGAGGACCTCGGCCAAGCTTCTGCTACCAACAACTTAATGCTCACCTTCCACTGATGATACACATGACCCTGTCTTTCAGTATTTAACCCTGTCTCTCCTAGACATATCTATTGGCTGAGCTTTTACTGTGACTAACTGTATGTGCTCCCTCTCATCCTCTAGACTTGAAAGCTGGCTCAGAGATTATCTGTCATTCTTTCCTAGATGAAACCACAAAAAATTGAGTAGAGCTGTACCAAAAGCAATGAGTAGGGACTTGTGGAAAAGGGGAGGTTGTACAAGCAAATATGAATTTTCATAAAATTCTCAATGGAGAGAAGTAGTTTTATGATCAGGGGCCTTATGTACAAAAGAGTGTGCTGCTTTAATGCCCAAAGTTTGCAGTAGGTAGAAATTCTGAAACTTCAGATGTACGAAACCGTGCGTAGACAAGTCACTGCACATGTAGCCTTCATACATCCCAATATGCGGTGAATTCTGCGCAGCTGCACGTACAGTTTGAACCGCCCTTTCTCCACCCAGAAATACATATGCGAAGTAGTATTAATAACCGGAGGGAACCCACAACGTGTCGAAATAACCATGGCAACAGTCCGAAACGGTTCCTTTTGGAGGAAAAACACTAAGAGATAATGTCTACACACTATGAGGGCTATTTGTAGTCAGTTACAGAAAACCAACACCGTTTAGTCTGCATCAGATCCAAAGGGCGCTCTCTAGCCTCTGCACTAAGCTCATTCATAGCTCAATGCTGATTATCATAATGACGTTAATAAGTCCCCCACTTTTCTATTAGGAAGACTATCACTACACACACTACGTGAAGTACTTTAAATTTTATTTCCCCTGTGGCTTAGCTGGGTTTTGCTTTTAAAGAATTAACACTTATGGGTAAAACAGTTTCTAATTAGAATGAGGCTGAATCGTAAATTCGAATTTAGAATTTATTTGTTAATAAAATCCAGTCCAAACATTGTAATGCTGTCTGCTTAGTTACAAATAATATTTTTACAGTAAAGGCAACATTGAAAGTTATTCCAAAACCCAACATCGTGTTTTCATTTAGCTTTCTGACCCAGATGGAGGCAGAACTCAGAGACATGATGGTTTTAAGAGTTCATTGTAAGAGCCAACAGTTGGGCTTGAGTAGTTCTGGTATCTGTAGAAGACAAGGGCAAGAGTTAGAACCTGGGTGCCGTGGCTGGCAATAATGTTGAAAAATTAGTGGTAGGAAAACTTACTGTCTTTATTGGTGGAAGTTGCTCTGAAGGAGGAGGGCTCAGTTCAGTCTGGAGATGCAATGAAGGTTGTGGTCCAGATGGTAAGGGGTCCAAGGCGTTGCAGGTAAACCATTGGAGAGCAGGCAGGCAGTGGGCTTGGGAAGGCAACACTGTGAAACGGCCGTGGGCACAAATGCTTATCCGGAGAAGCTTATGACTAGGAAGGAGGTGGCTGAAGATGTCAAGAACGAAGAGCTCTGAGAATAGTTGCTATGAAGGTCAAGGCAAGTTTATTTATAGCACTTTTCAGTAGCAAGACAATTCAAAGTGCTGTACATGAAAAAAATAAAAAGAGACATAATAGGAAAAGTACATTACAGTGGCATACAGGTAATAAAATAATTAACGAACAAAAATAATTAGAGAGGATAAAAATTAATAATTAAAATGGTAAGATATGAAAAAATAAAAGATTTATGATAAAATGATTGAGAAGAAAATGAAAGTGAAGTTAGACTGAAAATGTAACTAATAATGTTTAGATGGCACAGTCACTCTAAAGAAAAAAGTTTTTAATCTTGATTTTAAAGCAGCTTAGGGTTTCAGCGCTTTTACAGTTTTCTGGTAGTTTATTCCAGAATAGTGGAGCATAAGAACTAAAAGCTGCTTCTCCATGTTTGGTTCTGGGTATGCAAAGTAGATTTGAACAAGAAGGTCCTTCTCTTCTGCGGTGTTTAAAATGGCTGATCAGGTAGTGGTCGTCAGAGAGTTGCTTTATATCCTGATGTTGATAGGCGATGACAACCCGTCCAACCCGGACACTAACAGCCTCTCATGAGAAAACTCTTCCAACATGAATTTTACAAATAATACAGTGAACTCTATCCAAATCAAATTCAGATTTTTAAGACATTCACTTGAAGGACACATTCTATTAAGTATTTTAAATCACAAGTTTGATGTGTTCATTTGGCTTTAGTTGGGCTGAAGTATCCAGAACTCTAAGTAGTGGAAGTAGTGTAGTGGTGTTCCCAGCTTACATTCGAACTGAAAACCTTACTGTTTAATGCAGCTTTCCCATAACGATTATTTTACCAGTTAATTCTTGTCATGTTTTAGCTTTTTATTTTCATCACAGTTTTATGTTATGTGATTTGACATTTTACTATAATTATTTTATTGTATTCATTGTTTTGATTTTAATTGACTTTACCTCTGTTCCTTTATTTACCTGTAATGAACTTTGAAAGTCCTTGTTAATGAATGGTGCTGTACCTTGGCTTGGCTTGCGATACATGTCTTATCTTCCTGTATCTCAGTCATGTTTAAATAGAAGAATAACATTGCACAACCAGGGCAGTCACCACTGGGGGCTGAGCTGCTCAAACAGGTCATCCCTTCATTTTGATCCAACCCAAACCAACATGTTTGTTTCAGTTCTTCTGCTGGGGCTCTGTGTTTGCTTCCTTCTTCTCAAACTCAAACCTCGGAGACCCAAAAACATCCCAACAGGCCCCCCAGTCTGCCTGTACCTGGGAACCTTTTGCATCTGAACTTAGAAAACCCCTTAAAGGACTTTGAGAGGGTAAGAAGGACTACGTAGAGAATGGTAGTTCTTATCTGCAATATTGTTAATATAAAAGAATACAACTAAATATGCAAAACTTGCTTTAGGATTATAACTGACCTATGTTACTGGTAATGATTTCACTGTCTGCCAACGGACGTTACCCAGACAGTTATGGAGGTTGTAGGTAATGAACTTTAACTTAATGTTTTTATAAGATTTGTTTTTTGTAGGACCAGTGGTCTTTATTTATTTATTTATTTTTTTCCTAACGTAGGCAGACAGGAAATGGGGTGAAGAGAGGAGGAAGACATGCAGCACAGGTCTCTGGGGTTGGGACTCAAACTAGTATGAAATGTCTAGTCTGTTCTTTGGTTTAAAACCAACTGTAGTCATCAATGGATTTAAGGCCATGAAGGAGGCGATGGTAATCAAAGCTGCAGGATGACCCCAAGATCTGCTAATTAATGATGTCACTCAAATAAAGGGTAAATTATGCTGTTTTTAATGCATCCAAAGTGAAAAACATTATCTAGTAAAAGACCTTTTGGGATTTCATTTATCTCAAATATATCTCATGGTCTCATGAGAGTTACCTTGAAAACTGTTGTAGCTTATAAGGAGAACCTTTTCTTTACTTAGTCGGAATTATTTGGCAGCACTACTGAGCACATCTCCAATGCTGTAAAATCCTTCTCTCTTGCCAGATTAAAATATAACTGATTCTGAGTGACGATCATCAGTCTCTGGATACAAATTTTTCTACAAGTCATTTTATACAGTTTATCCAAATGTCTGGTTTCAATTGTATATCAAACCTCATTTCCATTCCCTTACATTGATCACTGCCTGCTGTTCAGAAAGGACAGGAGTCTTCATTTTCTGAAGAACAACTAGTACAGCAAACATTTGATCCTTACTTGGCTGGGATGTACACCACCTCCAACACCCTCATATACAAGGTACGCTCAAACACATAAAAAACTATCAGAACATCCCGAATCGGTTTTCTGTTATCATGTTTAGATCTAGTTTCTCTAGTTCTAAGATCAAAGTCTCCAAATTATAGAAAATATATGTAATTTCAAGCTTTATTTTTTGGGCTTGCTTGTTTATATTACACACGTTCATTTATAATAGATTGCCATCCATCCATCCATCCATCCATCCAGTACCCTTTGTAGTTATTGGCAGCCCAAATAAGACGTCAGGAAACAAATTTGTCTTTTATTGCAGTAGCATAATCTCACACTGAAAAAGTTTGAATAACCCTTTCAACTTTTAATTTTTGTCCTTCTCTTCAGTGGACAGGAAAATTTAATACTACGAAATAGTTTTTATGAAAACTGTTGGTACTACAATTTTTCGCACCCCTGTGGTTAAGACTTGTACAAAGATCTTTTGCAAGTGGGAAACCACATATTCTTTCATTACATTTCACAAGGTTAGAGAACAGAGTAGGATCTTAACCTAATCTCGATAGATCGTCCAGAATTCTGGATCATCTCTAATGGTCACCCCACAGTTTCTTGTAGGATTTCTGTCTCCAGCCTAATTGTTCAGAGAAAAGGGTTCCTTTTAGTGTCAGGCAAAACATTGCTTTATTGATTTGTTTTGGATCATTATACCGCTGAAAGACCCAAGTGTTACCGGCGTGTACTGCCTATGTCCTTTACTGACACCCGTTGAGGTAAAATAATTCCACCAGATATCATAATACAGCCTCAACACCCCAGTCCGAATGTCGTGAGAAAGAACAGATGAAGAGCAGGAAATTAAGATTAACACAAGTTTAATTTGGTAAATGATAAATCCAATAATTCCCAATGCATATTTCATACAAAAAGAAAGAAAGAAACCGAGTGGTCTGTCTTACAATCATACAAGTCATAATCAACGACCAATGGGTCCTTCAGGACATGATTGAACATCATGTCTACTGGCAGCCAGACTTGGGACCTGCCTGTGTTTTATGCATATCCCATATTTTTCACCCTTTGGAATCTGAGATATTTGACACACATTTTACAGTAGCGATCACTGCTGTCCCAGTGAAGTTCTGCTCCAGTGAGCTTATGTATAGCAGACAGGAATAAAAGACAAAAACTAATTTACAATCTGAAGAAGGCCCTAAGGCAACACTGAAATCACATCAACCAAATCAAATTCTGATTCAAGAAATTCACTTGAAGGACACATTCTATTAAGTATTTTAAATCACAAGTTTGATGTGTTCATTTGGCTTTGGTTGGGCTGAAGTATCCAGAACTCTGTGACTCCTCAGCAGGCGGAGCAAGCAAAACTGGAAGTAGTGTAGTGGTGTCCCAAGCTTACATCCGAACTGAAATCCGTACTGTTTAATGCAGCTTTCCTATAACGATCAAAGATTATTTTACCAGTTAATTCTTGTCATGTTTTAGGTTTTTATTTTCATCACAGTTTTATTTTATGTGATTTGACATTTTACTATAATTATTTTATTGTATTCATTGTTTTGATTTTAATTGACTTTACCTCTGTTCCTTTATTTACCTGTAATGAACTTTGAAACACCTTGTTAATGAATGGTGCTGTACCTTGGCTTGGCTTGCGATACATGTCTTATCTTCCTGTATCTCAGTCATGTTTAAATAGAAGAATAACATTGCACAACCAGGGCAGTCACCACTGGGAGCTGAGCTGCTCAAACAGGTCATCTCTTCAGTTTGATCCAACCCAAACCAACATGTTTGTTTCAGTTCTTCTGCTGGGGCTCTGTGTTTGCTTCCTTCTTCTCAAACTCAAACCTCGGAGACCCAAAAACTTCCCACCAGGACCCCCCAGTCTGCCTGTACTGGGGAACCTTTTGCATCTGAACTTAGAAAACCCCTTAAAGGACTTTGAGAGGGTAAGTCGGACTATATAATGAGTGCTACTTTATATCTGTAATATCGTTTACATAAAAGAATACATCTAAAACTTGCCTTTGTAATTATTATATATTATTGGTAATGATTTCCTTGTCTGCATTCAGACTTTACCCAGAGAGTTATGGAGGTTGTAAGGAGTGAACATTAACATTTTTGAGACTAAGGGTTTGGTGCAATAAATCTTCTTTGACACAAAACTTTGTATTGTACATTCATTTCATAGATTATTCTGCAGCAAAACAGGAATGACTTTAGCATCTAGTTCTTTATAATCAAATTCTGTTAATTTCATTGCAATTCAGGACACTAGTCATTTTTATTTAAGGTTTTGTAGGATCTCTGCTCCTCCTCTTCTGGTTGGTTCTGGCAGCTCATTGTCTGCAGCTGCAACGCATTCTCCTAATGAGGTCATGGGCTTCTTAAGGTAGCTGCTGATACAGACCTTTGCTGGAACATAACCTCAGTTATGTGGACTCCTGTCTGTCTGCCTATCTGTCTGCCTGCCTGCCTGCCTGTCGACCTGCCTATCTGCCTACCTGCCTGCCTGCCAACTTCTGGTAATACTCCCTCCTAAGGACTGCACTGTAAATATTCTCATCACCAGTACTCTCTCTCTCTCTCCTTGGATTCCTGGGTTTACCTCATCCTCCTCTGGCTTCTGGACAACTCCAGCTCAAGATTCCTTAAACAAAGTCTACAGTAGAAATAAACGTCATTTACCGTCTTATCCTGTGTGCTGAGTCTGTTTCATCCTCTGGTTTTGTACTACTTCGACTATCTAAGCAATTCATGATAGTATGTTCCAGCCATCTAACATGTCGAAGAACAATTCAGATGATGAACAGACTTCCTTAAAGGAACGCCTACAATCTACTGAAACCATGCTTCAACATCTACTGCAACAACAAAGGACTATGGATTCTCATCTCACAGAACTTGGTGGTATGGTTCATGCTTTAAGCGAAATCATAACCAAACTCTCACCTGCCTCTTCCAATCCTCCAGCTCGTTTAGAGAATCCTCAGCCACCCACAATTCTATCATCTGGGATCCGAGAGCCTGACTTCCGTCCGTCTGAACTGTTAATAAACTGCTAATAACTTTGGTGGTTTTTCTCTCCAGTGTGAATTAGCATTTAGTAGTTCCCCCTCCCTTTTCCCTACTGCTGCCTCCAAGATTACTTATATTGTTACCTCGCTAAAGGGATCTGCTCTGCGCTGGGCGCATGCCTATTTGGCATCTAACCCTGTTGAGTCTCTTAGTTATGCCATTTTTTTCAGTTACTTCAAGAGAGTCTTCGATCAACCACTCCAGCAGGAGGCAGCGGCTAAGAAGATACTCACCCTCAAACAGGGAAGGAGAACGTTGGCTGAGTTCGCCATCGACTTCTGGGTGGCAGTGCAGGAGGTGGGTTGGGATGAAGCGGCACTCAAGGGTATTTTTGTTAATTCCCTTGCAGATCAAGTAAAGGACCAGTTGGTTTTGAGAGATGAACCCGAAAGACTGGATGAATTAATCAACCTATCGATCCGCATTGACAACCGTCTAAGAGAGAGACAAACAGAAAGGAACTACAATTCACAGTGGCAGCACTCTCTGGCGCCTCGAACCACTTTCCTCGACGCACCCACTTCCTCTTCAGAAGGATCTGCGGAACCGATGCACATTGGTCACACTCGACTCTACCCAGAGGAATGACAACGTTGCTTTGAGGGTGGTCTTTGCCTATATTGTGGACAAGGAGGACATTTTATCACGAGATGCCCCAAGAAGGGAAAGGAGAGGGCTCGTCAATAGGTCAGGGGACTTTGATGAGCATATCCCATTCTTCCCCTGTCTCTCGTCTGTGTTTTCCTGTCACTATTATTGTTGGCCAAGAGAAGTTTCCTGTTGACGCTTTTATTGATTCTGGTGCTGAACAGAATCTTATTTCCTCGGATCTGGTTGATAAACTTCAAATACCCTCTCAGCCTCTCAACCATTCCCTTTCTGTCACTGGCATCACTGGCATCACTGGTCAAACTATGTCTCAAGTGAGATTTAAAGTGCCTCAGCTTCACATCATCAACTCTGGTAACCATCATGAATGGGGTGAGTTCTTTGTTGTCTCTTCCATCTCTCCACAATTAGTTTTGGGGTTTCCTGCTATTAATTGGGTGGAGGGCAGAGTAGAGATATGGAGTAATTTCTGTCTCCAGAACTGCTTAAGAACTGCTGTCTCTCACTCTATCAATCAACTCAAACCTTCTGAGCCTGTTGATCTGTCCAAAGTTCCACCTGAATACCACAATCTCGCACCTGTGTTTAGCAAACAAGGGGCTCTTTCTTTACCTCTGCATCGCCCCTATGACTGCTCTATTGATCTCCTCCCAGGCGCTCCGCTACCATCCAGCAGACTCTTTAATCTCTCCGGACCCGAGAGAAAGGTCATGAAAGAGTACATTGAGGAATCTTTAGCATCTGGGATCATTCGTCTGTCTACCTCCCCTGTTGGCGCCGGATTCTTCTTCGTGGGTAAGAAGGACGGCACATTAAGACCCTGTATTGATTATAGAGGATTGAATCAAATCACTATTAAAAATAAATACCCACTACCACTTATTGATTCCATACATGAACAATTACATTCTGCCAAGATCTTCACTAAACTCGACCTGCGCAATGCTTACCATTTGGTCCGGATCCGAGAGGGTGATGAGTGGAAAACAGCTTTCAAAACCCCCCTAGGACATTTTGAGTATTTGGTTATGCCTTTCGGGTTGACTAATGCACCCGCTGTTTTCCAGGCTCTTATTAATGATGTTCTTCGTGACTTTCTCAACCTCTTTGTTTTCGTTTATCTGGATGACATTTTGATTTTTTCCCAGGACATAGAACAACATCACCAGCATGTCAGAACAGTTCTCCAGAGGCTTTTTGAGAATCAACTCTTTGTTAAAGCCGAAAAGTGCGAATTCAGTGTCACATCTGTGTCTTTTTTGGGTTTTATTTTTGAGGCAGGCAGGTACAGAACTGATCCCGAGAAAACCAAGGCAGTGGCAGAGTGGCCTACTCCAACTGATCGCAGGCAACTTCAAAGGTTCTTGGGATTTGCAAATTTTTATAGGAGGTTTATAAGGAACTACAGTCAGGTCACTGAACCTCTCACTCAACTCACCTCTCTGAAAACGTTCCATTGGACTCCTGAGGCAGAAAGGGCATTTGGGGAATTAAAGACTCTATTTTCTTCAGCACCCATATTGACCCATCCTGATCCATGTGCACAATTTATTGTAGAGGTTGATGCTTCTGACATTGGAGTAGGGGCTATTTTTTCTCAACGGTCTCCTCTGGATGATAAGGTACATCCATGTGCCTATTTGTCTCGTCGCTTGTCTCCAGCAGAGCAAAATTATGATGTGGGCAACCGTGAACTTTTAGCCATCAAGTTGGCGCTTGAGGAATGGCTTCCATCCTACCGGATTCTTGTATTGCGGGCGCCCTTACCTGGGCCATTGAAAAGGACATCAGGGAGGCACAGAGGTCCGAACCTGACCCAGGTACTGGCTCAGTGGGCAAGCTGTTCGTTCCCAATTCTGTCGTCAATAAAGTTCTGGATTGGGTGCACAACAATAAATTGACTTGTCATCCTAGGGTGACTCGTATGATCACATTTACCAAAAGGTATTTCCTGTGGCCGACTATGAACCTCAACATTAAAGATTTTGTTGCAGCTTGTCCCACATGTGCTCGAAACAAGAACACTAATCAACCCCCTGCTGGTCTTTTTCAACCTCTGCCCACCCCTAGCCGCCCCTGGTCCCACATTTCCGTTGATTTCATCACTGGTCTCCCGCCATCTGACGGTAACACAGTCATCCTTACTGTTGTTGACAGATTCTCTAAAACAGCCCATTTTGTTCCTTTACCCAAGCTTCCGTCTGCATTGGAGACTGCCCAACTACTGGTTCTCCACGTTTTCCGCATCCATGGCATACCTTTGGACATTGTTTCTGACCGAGGCCCGCAGTTCATCTCGCAAGTTTGGAAGGAGTTTTGCAAAGCTCTTGGTGCCTCCGTAAGTCTTTTGTCTGGATACCACCCCCAATCTAATGGACAGACAGAAAGATGGAACCAGGAACTTGAAGTCGCCTTGAGGTGCATAATAAATGACAACCCCTCTTCTTGGTGCAAACATCTCACATGGATCGAATATAATCACAACACACATACTTCCTCTGCTACTGGTTTGTCCCCCTTTGAGGCTTCACTGGGCTATCTACCCCCGCTGTTTCCCAGTGTTGAATCTGACATCCTGGTCCCCTCTGTTCAGCATTATGTTTCCAGGTGTCGTAGGATCTGGCAACAGACCAGGAGGACCCTCCTACGCACCCTGGAACAAAATAAGAGGTTCGCTAACCGTCACCGTTCTGCTGCACCTGTCTACCGCATCAATCAGAGAGTCTGGCTTTCCACCAGGAATATTAAATTAAAAGATACTTCTAGAAAGTTGGCCCCCCGTTTCATTGGCCCTTTTCTCATCGAGAGGATCATCAACCCATCTCAATGTACTTGTATTAAACAAATTAATGCATAATAATCAAGTAAAATGATGGCACAGTTGTCAAAAATGTCTTTAACCACAAGTTTTACCTTAATCACCTTAACAAGTGATTTTTATATAAAAAATGTGACCAATAAATTAAAATCTGTGTCATTTTCTCCTTACTTTCAGCTGAGGAAGTCTTACGGAAATGTCTACAGTCTGTTCTTTGGTTTAAAACCAACTGTAGTCATCAATGGATTTAAGGCCATGAAGGAGGCGATGGTAATCAAAGCTGCAGATTTCGCTGGACGACCCCAAGATCTGTTAGTTAATGATGTAACTCAAAGAAAGGGTAAATTATGTTGTTTTTAATACATCCAAAGTGAAAAAAATTATCTAGTAAAAGACCTCTTGGGATTTCATTTATCTCAAATATATCTACTTTCATTTGTCGTGCATTACACACCAGCAACCACCACCACTGTACTATGCCCATAATCTATGTCAGGAATTTCATGGTTTTATTGCAGTTTTTTTCATTTAATTGCTTATTTCTATACTAGATGTACAGTACTGTGCAAAGGTTTAAGGCAGGTGTGAAAAAATGTTGTAAACAAAGATTGCTTTCAAAAATTCAAGTGTTAATCATTTATTTTCATCAATCAACAAAATGCAGTGAATGAACAAAAGCTAAATCTAAATCAAATCAAATTTGGTGTGACCACCCTTTGCCTTCAAAACACCATCAATTCTTCCAGGTACACTTGCACACAGTTTTTGAAGGAACTTGGCTGGTAGGTTGTTCCAAGCATCTTGAAGAACTAACCACGGATCTTCTGTGGATGCAGGTTTTCTCACATCCTTCTGTCTCTTCATGTAATCCCAGACACACTCAATGATGTTGAGATCAGGGCTTTGTGGGGCAGACCATCACTTCTAGTAAGTCTTGTTCTTTATGCTGAAGATAGTTCTTAATGACTTTGGCTGAATGTTAGGGTTTGCTCACTTAGCATTTAGTAAATTCATAAAAGTAAACTTCAATTATGTTTTATATGTCTGAAAGCATTCTTTATTTACAGCATTTTGTCATACCTGCCTAAAATATTTGCACAGTACTGTATATGTTTGTGCAAAGTAACCACATGCAAGTATGGAACAAGTTGATGTTGCTGCTTTAAATTTATGCCCATTAAGATTTATTTGAACCAGTTTTTGCTGTCATCAATTCTGTTCAATTAAGTTGTGTTCTTCAATTGATTGATTTGTCCCAGACCAATTAATAGCTGCAACTCTTTTGAATATTTAATCCTTAGTTTTCCTCATCCAAATTGCAAAGTATCAATATTCAAAAACACTTCAATCTATACAGCTAAAGCAGTTCTGTAGCATCCACTTTGTCTCTTCAGTCCATTTTAACAGTCCAAACCACAGACTTAGAGATCTTCAGTTTCTGCCTATAAGTTGGTATGAGATGGTGCAGTCAGTGGTCAGAGTACAACGTGGTGGGAAAGCAAGACAGCGGAGCTTGCTGAGTTGCACTTAATGTTTCTTTTTTAATGCAAAAAAGAGCAACCATAACTACAGTTAATATGGAAAAGGAGACCCAGACACTGTGCAGGAACAATGCTATGTACAGTGTTTTTATTTACGTTCAGCATCCACGAGAGTAGTTATACAATGCATGTTTAGTGTGTTTTTGCAAACATATAAATAATGTTTATAGGGTTTGTTCTTCATCTTCGGTGAAGTACTTGTTGTTTTGCAGCTATGACCCGCCCAAGGGTGACATCATAGTCTGCACAGAAGAACCAAACATTCTGGAGTGCCCAAGTTGAACTAGAGTTTGTGCTTTGGAATCACATTTCATTGGTGGAAACACGAGTCACTGGTTTGAAAACATGTCCGGGAATCAGAATGGGCTCCGAACTGTGTAGGTGGAGCTGCTTTCTCATGAAAGTGGCTGCAGTATAGCAGCAGGATACAACAATAAAAAACAAAAATACACAAAATACAAGTGAACAAAGTAGCAAGGCAAACATCTGCGACACCATCTTGAATATGTTTATTATATTACACCAAGGCATGTCAAGCATGTGGCAACAGTGGAAAGACTCAATTTAAACAGAAACAGAAACCTCCAGTGGACTCAAAAAGTTAAAAAAGGAAGAAAAAACCCATTATTTTTAATTTGAAAACATGTTCATAATTAAACATTGAAAAGTATTACATTTTGCCACTAGAAGGCATTCTTATTCTGAGTTTCTACTTAAAATGCTCCAAATTTCAGCAGAGAACTTTTTATGGTATTTACTTTGGTTCTGATTGCGTTTGTGTGTGTGTGTGTGTGTGTGTGTATGTGTGTGTGTTTGTGTTTGTGTGTCATGTTTCTTTGTTGTAGGTGTTATCCTGGCTGATTATGGCACAGTTTGGAGGGAACATCGTCGCTTTGCTCTGATGACCATGAGGAACTTTGGACTTGGAAAGAAATCCATGGAGGAAAGAATTTATGAAGAGATTCAATGTACAATCAAGATACTGGAGAAAAGTATCGGTACGACTTTTCAGTTTTAGAAGCTAAATACTTCATTTAGTTTTTTGTCGTATACAATCTCATCAAAGCTGTGTCCATTTTTAAAGTGTGTTTTGTTTCTCCAGGTAAAACCCTGAGTCCTCAGTTCATGTTTCATAATGCAGCCTCGAACATCATCTGCAAGGTTCTGTATGGAACACGTTATGAGTATGATGATGAGACGATCAAAACTGTTGTTAAGTGCTTTACTGACTTGACCAGGATAGCCAATGGACCATGGGCTATGGTGAGTCAAAGCTTAACAGCTCTTAGCTGAATTGGCATTGTGGTTAACTGGTTTAAACACTGAATAGCATTTTACTAAACCTTCCTGTGTCTAGGTTAAATAACTTCCTCGTTGTTTTCATTGTATTTATTATGTGAATCTAAACCAAACATTAGAACGTGAATCTGCGAGAAAATGTTGACCGGAAATGATCACTCGCGACCCACTATGGAAGAAGCAATATAGAAAATGACTGACTGACTGACTGTTTTTTTCTAAATCTTACATTTCACTATTGAAAAGTCATGTGTTAAGACTAGTTTGCTCATTTTTAGCAGTTTATCTTCAGAAATGGTGTTTGCTTTGTTAGACATTCATCATTCATCTTTCCTTACAGCTATATGACTCCATTCCTTTAATTCGTCCTCTGCCCCTGCCCTTCAACAGAGCCTTTAAGGACGTGGAGGTATTGGAAGAAAGAGAAACTCTATGTTCAACAAAACCTAAATGAAACCTAACATTTCAACCTGTCTATTTTAGATTTTTAAGAGTGTTGCAGTTCGTTTGGTGAATGAACATAAGAAGACCAGAGTCCCCGGAGAGCCTCGAGATTTTGTCGACTGCTATCTGGATGAAGTGGATCAGGTGTTCAAACACAGTGAACTCAGAATATCTGATTTATTTAATAGTCGTCAGAAGAATATCAGAATCAGCTTTATTGCCAAGTTTGTGACACAAACTAGGAATTTGACTCTAGTACACTTAGCGCTCAGTGAAGATTTTTTTAATATAATAATGGAAATATAAAATATCTTTTTAAATGTACATATATGTTAGTCACTTTACAAGAGAATATAATGTGATGTAATGTCTATCTCGGGTCAGCAATTGGCTCGCTAACAATTATCTGGTCTTAAAGACCAATGAGACAGAAACCCTGATAACTGCTCCTAGCCACCGGCATGCTAAAATCAATCATACAGTTGCTTCTTTTTGCCCAGCAAGCAAATCTACAGTTAGAAACTTAAGAGTTACATTTGACACTTCTTTAGGCTTTGAAACACACATCCAATCCATTTCTTGTTCTTGTTTCTTTCATTTAAAAAACACCTCTAAAATACGTGCCATGGTCTCCCTAGCAGATCTAGAAAACATTATTCATGCATTCGTGTCATCCTGTCTAGACTATTGTAATGCCCTGTTTATAGGTCTGGATAGATCTTCAACTTCCCACCTCCAAGTCATTCAGAACCTAGCAGCCAGGCTTCTTACGAAGACAAGTACATTGTCTGATATCACCCCAGACTTATGTTCCTTTCACTGGCTCCCAGTTGAGTTTAGAAATCGTTTTTAAAATTCTTGTCCTTACCTACAGGGCTCTAAATGGCCAGGCTCCTAACTAGTTGTGTCAACTTTTCATTAAACACTTTGCTCCTCGTAGCCTTTGGTCACAAGGCAAAAGTCTCCTGGATGTCCCTTGTACAAGCCTGAAAACCAAGGAGGACAGGGCTTTTCAGACGGCAGCTCCCAATCTGTTGAACAGTTTGCCACCGCAGCTTCGTTTTGCTGACTCTGTAGAGATTTTTAAAAACCAATTGAAAACTGTTCTGTTCCGCCAGGCTTTTATGTCATGATTTTATTGTGTTTTTATGTAGATCTTAATGTGATTTTCTAGTACAGTGCTTTGTGACTTTGTGTCTACGAAAGGCACTTTATAAATTTTACTTACAGTTTATGTGCAGGGTGTGTGGCTGCCTTTTTCCTGACCCTAGACCTGTATGAGTCCTGGATGGAGGGAAGGTCAGCCCTGATGATTCTCTCTGCAGACCTGATTGCTCATTGCATACTGGACCTGTCCTGTTTTGTGGATGAGCCAAACCACACTGAGATAGATGAAGACAGGATAGACTAAATGATGGCAGTGTAGAAGATGACCAACTCCTATGGAAGATTGTACTTCTTGAGTTACTTCAGGAAGTACAGTCTCTGCATCACTGCTGACGCAGCACCAATTCGTCTATCGATCTCCTGCTCCATTTTTCCCCTCATTCATGAACAAGACCCCAAGATACTTGAACTCCTCCACAAAGCCCAATTATAGTCAACAAATATAGGTCTCCCTGAATGGACAATGACCCTAACATACAAAGTTAGTTACAAAGTTGTTTAAAATCAACAAAGTCACCCTGATTTCATTCTCATAGAAAAATGTGTGGGCAGAGCTGAAAAGGTTCTACAGTTACTCCAGTTCTGTCTTCGTCTCCCGGACGAATGGGTTAAAATTCCAGCAAGTTTTTGTCAGACGCTTGTGGAAGGATTTACTAAAGTATTTGAACCAAGTCACTGGGTTTAAAAAGGCAATTCACCCATTTATTAAGGACATGAATGTAAAGCTACGGAAAGCAATTTTTTTAATCTTTAGCAAAAAGAAAAAAAGGGTAATTCTAACTGACCTAAAAGTTTAGTCCAATTTAAGGTCAGGTAGTGAGAAAGAAAAAAAGGTTATGAGTCATTTTATACAGTGTATGCAAATGTCTGGTTTCAGCTGTATATCAAACCTAATTTCTATTCCCTTACATTGATCACTGCGTGTTGTTCAGCAAGGAGAGGAGTCTTCATTTTCTGAAGAACAACTAGTACACCAAACATTTGATCTTTACTTCGCTGGGACAGACACCACCGCCAACACCCTCCTTACTGGGTTTCTTTACCTCATCAACTACCCTCATATACAAGGTACGCTTAAACACATAAAAAACTAACATAACACCCAGAATAAGTTTTCTGTTTTGATGTTAAGATCTGGTTTCTCTATTTCTAAGATCAAAGTCTCCAAATTATAGAAAATGTATGTAATTTCAAGCCTTATTTTTTATTTTTACACAATTTGTTCTTTTACGTTTATAATAGATTGCCTGCCATCCATCCATCCATCCATCCATCCATCCATCCATCCTTCCACCTAAACATCCATCCATCCATCCATCCACCTAAACATCCATCCATCCATCCATCCACCTAAACATCCATCCATCCATCCATCCATCCATCCATCCATCCATCCATCCTTCCACCTAAACATCCATCCATCCATCCATCCATCCACCTAAACATCCATCCATCCATCCATCCACCTAAACATCCATCCATCCATCCATCCATCCATCCATCCATCCGTTGTATAATCTCACACTGGGAAGTTTGAAAAGTCCATCCAACCTCTAATTGTGTCATTTTCTTCAGTGGAGAGGAAAATATAAAGCTACAAAATAGTTTTTATAAAAACTATTGGTACTACAATTTATGGCACTCCTGGACTTAAGACTTGTGCAAAGATCTTTTGTAAGTGGAATTGCACATAGTCTTTTGTAACATTTCACAAGGTTCGTGTAGATATTTGAATCCTTTATTTCAAAACAAACACATCTAAAGTGATTGCTCCTAGCCTGACCAAAGCACATAAATCCGGTTGTTTCCCAGTAGAGTTCAGCAAACTTCTTGTTCGTGTTTGTGATGAAGGAACAGGAAGGCTCCTTCTCTATGTAATGCAAAGAATTTTCTCTTTACTGCAGCTCTCTAACAGTGAGCTTTGACAATTCTGGACATCATTCAACCTTACTTTGATGCTCACAGTGAACAGTTTATAGATGGGAATTAGGGCTCCTTTCAAAGAACTAGTTCTTTTGGATGTCTTCTTTAGAACCATTGCCAGATTAAAGCACTTCCAGTTTCAAATTGGCTCTTGATTCAGTATCACTATAATTTCAGCCTAATTTAGCAGTTATGAATGGTTTGTGTGTTGATAAGGTATTCTTTTATCAGGTGTTTTTATAAAAGCCTTTTTTGTATTTTTTTAACCAAAAACACTTAATTACTGTTACGTAAAATGTCCTTTACCAACTTTTATTTTAACTTAAATATTTATTTACAGTTGCAAATTTTTCTCTATATATACAGTACTGTGCAAAGGTTTTAGGCAGATGTGAAAAAAATGCTGTAAACAAAGAATACTTTCAAAAATGGAAATGTCAATCATTTATTTTCCTCCATCAATAAAATCCAGTGAATGAACAAAAGAGAAACCTAAATCAAATCATAATTTGGTGTGACCACCCTTTGCCTTCAAAACAGCATCAATTCTTTTAGGTAAACTTGCACATAGTTTTTAAAGGATCTCGGCTGGTAGGTTGTTCCAAACATCTTGGAGAACTAACCACAGATCTTCTGTGGATGTAGGCTTTCTCACATCCTTCTGTCTCTTCATGTAATCCCAGACACAATCAACGATGTTTCTATATATATATATATATAATTTTTTTTTTTTTACTCATTTGTTTACTTCGCATTTCAGGCATACCATATAGCATGTGGTTGCCTACATGTGCCAGGGCAATTTTGCTGTACGAAAAGGATTTCTCAAAACAGAATCCTAATTGCATGATTAACTTTGTTGAATCCAGATTTAAAGTAGGTAGGCCACATTGATTTTACAATAACCTGTGTTTGTATGACCTTCAACCATTTGGAGGAATTGTGTGTTGATGTGCTGGTGGGTGGTTGATTGAGCATAAGTGTTGAACTAAGTGTGTTTTGTGTTGAGTGGGTATGTGAGTGTGAATTTGTCACCTGCAGGTGTACATTTGTAGGTGTGATGAGAATGGTAGAAGGCCTGCAATCCACAGCACCCAAGAGCTGTAAGGGCAAAGTCCGGCTCCGGAAGGCTGCAGCAGTCCCAGGCAGCCAGACATAATGCATCACCCCAGGGCAGCCATACGCCCCGCACAGAAATAGGTTGCCAGCAAGGCACAGGAGCAGCAGCCCCCAGGCCAAAGAGGCACAGACAAGACGCAGGCCACCAAGCCCCCCTAACCTAGCCACACCCCCACCCCGGGAACTGGTTCCACTAGCAGCCAAGGGCCCGCACCAACCCCAGGCAGCAAGACTGCCCATTGGGGGAACCGGCTCATTTTTCAAAGCTAAGCCTGGCTTCTTAACATTTACAGAGAGGTTGGCCTGAAGAGAGGAATAAACAAGAGCAAAAATCCAAGTAGATTGGGTGCATGATCTAGCCTCATATAATAAGTAATATAGGAATATTGAGTTCAGTGGACACATATTATTGAATATTAAAACCCCAGTAATGAAACTGAAACCTTCGGTAAATTTACATATTTGAAGTAAAACTTATGAACGTGTGTAGGCCCTGCATCCCCAATAAAAACCCAATTTGATAAAGATAATGGCAATGTCTGAGATAGATCCCGGAATGTTGGTAAAACGTTGATTTTGCCATTCATTTTTTCACTCAAGAACTGAGGTAAATTCTACCATCTTAGAAAATCTGTTTCCAACTTGTTGGCAAATGGAGAAACTTGGCTGAAACAAAACCCAGAAGATGTACATGTCACATTAACAACTAGGTATAAAAACTAAGCTGCTCCAATTAAACTGTTTACGTTTATCTATGGCATTGACTCTTTCGAAAATATATAACCAGAAATTAAATGAAAACAGACCGAATGTCAAGAAGATCTGCAGTCCATATCGGGCTCATTAAATCCCTTTAGGCAGCCGCAAGAGAAATCAAATATTCAATATAATATAATTTAATTTATGATTTTTTTTTGCTCCTACAGAACGCTGTCAACAGGAGATAGACCAGGTGCTGGAGGGGAAGGATAGAGTCACTTTTGATGACAGACACAACATGCCTTATATGCAGGTTTTGCACATTAAAACACAAATATCTCTCTGTAACTTCAGTCAGTTTGTATTGAATCATCTGTATATAAGAGGTATGTTGGCTGCACATGATACTAACACAAAATATTATGTAATTTCCCTGCATACTGAGCAGATGTAAGTTTAATTCAATTCAAATTCAATTCAAAGATACTTTATTGATCCCCGAGGGGAAATTAGAATTCCAGTACAACCCATCCAAACATACATCATGACACAAGACAAGGGGGGGACGGGTCACCGAAGCTCTGCTGCCCACTCACAGGTGCTGCCCTTGCTAGATGAGAAAAGAGGCCACATTAGGAAAGTAGAGGAAAAAAAATCACATTTCACACTTTATCCTTAGCAGGATACAGTTTGAGATTGCAAAAAACCTCAGCACAAAGAAGCAACACATATACAACACAACATCATGCCGGGAATGGTGAAGGCTGTATGTCAGGGGTGCACATGTTTATCTTGAACATGTGTGTGTGTGCAAGTGAGTCCATGAGGCACTGTCACAGAGGCCATTGTCCTTGATGGTACGATGGAAGGTTCATCAACCGGCCACAAAGTTCTGAGCAGGTCCACAGATGTTCTCAGGGAATGGAGGGGGCAGAGGGAGCAGGGAGTCATGTTTACATAACTTCCAGGAGAAGTTGAAGATAACCAGCCATCAAGGCCGTGCACGGGAGCCAGATTCAGAAATACAACAATTATTTGGGGTAGACTGACTCTTAATTTTCCGTCAGCCTTGAGAGTCTCGCTGGTGCTTCTCAAAGGCGAATCCAAACAGCCAAATTCCTGGTCTTTCGCCAGATCCAAGCGAACAACTTTCTCCAAGATTTATCCCATTTCACCCCTGAGTCCAGGAACCGCGACCTGCCTGCGATCCTGTGTAAGGATCACATCCAGTCTGCGATTCAGCTCACGTAACATCTCAGTCTGAGTGTTGATCGCCCTGCAGATCCCATCACACATGCCAGGCAGCCTTACAATGGCCAGAACAGCTGCTGAAGTTCTCCAAATTTCTCGATATGCCAGGTAACCGCTGACTCCAAAAAGCATATACCAAGAGCCAGTTGTAATATTAGGGAATGAGCAGCCGTGAACAAAAGTGACTGTTGAAAGTGTGGATGACTGCGATAGGCTACTGAGTCATCCTGACCACCAGTTGAAGAAGGGCGAGACTTTTGTATGAAGGCTGTCAGAGGCTAGGTGTGTCATTTCCCGACACCAGCTTAAACAGAACTTTCATTAAACCTGCTTAGTAAGACCTTTCAGGTTTAGGGAAGTCCGGACCCATTGGATGAAGAGCTGGATTGAGCAATCCCTTTAGACATAGGGAAGTAGGAGGGAGGGGTTAGCTCATCAGACAATGAAAAATTCCATGATGGATGATAAATATATTTCTTCATTCAGGCTGTGATCCATGAAATACAAAGGATTGCCAACACTGTTCCTCTCAGTGTCTTCCACTGTACAACTAAAGACACAGAGCTCATGGGATACTCCATTCCAAAGGTACGAGCCAAGTTGCCTTAAATGGCATTATGTATTAAAGGAAAGAGCACTTTGTTTTCTCTTCAGGGTACAGTGATCATCCAGAACCTGATTTCAGTCTTAAGTGAGGAAGGACAGTGGAAATTCCCTCATGAGTTCAACCCTGAAAACTTCCTGAATGAACATGGAGAGTTTGTGAAATCTGAGGCCTTCATGCCTTTTTCTGCTGGTAAATTAGCAATAAATTATCTTACACATAAAAAGGCAAATATGGCACCCGGGAACTGACATGGGGAAAAAAAATATATAGCGTGCGCATGAAATACTAATTCACTCCCACGAAGTAGGCATCAAGTGACCTGTGGTGCAGGGTATATGTAACTCATAAGTGATGGAGCTCAGTGTACGATGGGTTTGTAAATGTGAATGTGTGCATAAATGCGGTGGCACTGTGCGCTGTCAGACTGGTACCACAAAAAAGAGTGCAGAGAAACCTATGTCGTGGGAACGAATCAGAACGAATGCACACATTATATGTATTTTGTGGGCACAAATTAGTATATCCTGGGAATGAATTAGTAATTTGTGGGAACATATTTATATTTCGTGCGCATGCTATTTTTTCCCCCCGTCAGTTCCCACAAACATTGTATGTATTGCGTTTTATTATAATAGGCAAAGATTAAAACGTTGAGGTCCAATTTGTTTCTCAGGTCCTCGGATGTGCCTTGGAGAGAGCCTGGCTCGTATGGAGCTCTTCCTCATCATGGTGACTCTGCTGAGGAAGTTTAACTTCATCTGGCCGGAGGATGCAGGAGAACCTGACTTCACACCGGTTTATGGAGCAACTTTGACTCCTAAATCATATTTCATGAAGGTCCAGCTGAGGTCAAAACAGTGAGGTTCTGCAGATGCTTATACTCACAACTGGCTGATTTGTCTGAAATGATCAACAACTTGTGGCTTCCTACAAAGAAGTTACTGTTAATAAAACTTCTTCTGAAACCATAACCTGTTGTTGTCATTCCTTCAGTTCTAAAGAAAATAGTACCTGTCTGATGACATGAAGTATGCTAAAAGATCTTAAGAAGCACCACATCATACTCCAATCTGAAAGATTAAGAACAGATGAAAAACAAAGTGACTGATATTTATCAGTCTGGAAATGGCTACAAAGCTACTTCTTATGGACTCCAAGGGTCCACAATGAGAGCTATTATCCACAAATGGAGAAAACTCATCCTGGAGATCACAAAAGAATGTAGAGCACCATCTGAAGCACCACAGACCTCACTTGCCTCAGTTAAGGTTATTAATCATGATCCAACAATTAAAACTATGCAAAAATGATATCCCAAGGTGAGCTTCACAGCCAAAGTCATTGCTGACTAAAGATACACATAGGCCTGTCTCACAGTTGCCAAAAAACATCTCATCCCCAAGATTCCTGGAAAATATTCAATGGATTGTTGCAAAAACAGTGGAACCTTTTAGAAGGCATGCATTCAATCTGGTATAAAACTAACACAGCATTTCAAATAAAATACAGCCTACAAACAGTCAAACAATGTGGTAGTGTGATTGTCATTGTTGCTGCTGTAGTACCTGGATGACTTGCTGTAATTGATGGAATCATGAACTGTGTTTGCACACAGAAAATCCTGAAGGTGAATGTCGGATCAACCAGCTTATGACCTTAAACTCAAGGCAACTTGGCTTAAACATCAGAGTCTGACGCAGACCAGATTATCCACCTCTGAACTGCAGTGGCCTATTCAAAGTCTAGATTTAAATTTGATTGATTTACTGGGGCAGGACTGCTTTTTATTTAATAAAAATAAACATTCTTGTTATCCGTTGTTGGGTCAACCCAGGCCCTTTTGTGAACACCATCCAGCAAGTTTTAAAAAGATGTCTTTAGAAGGAAAACATTAATTTGCAGAAGGGAAGTAAAAGACTGTGTTGATTGCCATGCATATACCAATTCTCAACAACCAATGAATTAGGACTACTTAAATGTCAAAACTCTTAAATGTCTACGTTCCTACCCTCACCTATGGCCATGAAATGTGGGTCATGACCAAAAGAACGAGATCCCGGATACAAGCGGCTGAAATTAGCTTCCTCCGCAGTGTGGCCGGGCACTCCCTTAGAGATAGGGTGAGGAGGTCGGCGATCTGGGAGGAGCTCGGAGTAGAGCCACTGCTTCTCCACATCGAGAGGAGCCAGTTGAGGTGACTTGGGCATCTATACTGGATGCCTCCTGGACCCCTTTCTCGGAAGGTGTTCCAGGCATGTCCCACCGGGAGGAGGCCCAGGGGACGGGTTTTGGGTGGCCTCGGAACACCCTGGGCTCCCCCTGTAGAAGCTGGAGGAGGTGTCAGGGAGAGGGAAGTCTGGGTGTCTCTACTGAGTCTGCTGCTCCCGCGACCTGGTCCCGGATGAAGGGGAAGAAGACGAGTACGAGTAAATGTCAAAAGCTGTAACATCTGACATATCAAGCCTGATACGAATGTTGGTACTTGGCTTGGAATCTGTATGATTCAATTGAATTGACCTTGTATAGTGCCTCGAGACAACATGTATTGTTAATTGGCACTATATAATTAAACTGAATTGAACTGAATTAAATTGATGGTTTCTCTCCCTCTTCATACATAGAAACAATCAACCAGATCAGTTAGCACCAAGAGCTGAGTTGCTTTTTCATAACAAGTCGAGCCGGTGACCTATTCAGTTTGGTCCTATCTAAACCAACATCCTGCATTTTTTCTACTGGGTCTCTTTGTTTGACTAAGGCCTCTGCTGCCCTCTGCTGCCCAAAATGATAACTACAACATAATTTTTTATTGCAGTAGGTAAAGAGATGAGTTTTTATGCAGATTCTTTTGAAAATTGAAAAGATCTCCTATGATTGCATTTAGAGTGACCCCAAGGCATAAGCAAACCAAACCTCTGGGTCACAGAAGCCTAGAATCTTTCCTAGGTTTTGTTATATATAAAAATTCTGGAAAAACAATTTCAGGTTTTCATTAAAAACCTAATAAAAAAAAACAGCTCAACATAGCCTCACATTTAAGGCATGTTGATACATTTCTTTATACACCTAAGAATCAAACTGATGGCCTCAGCAGGCCTCAGAGAGAAAGTGAAGCCAGGCTTGTACCTTAATTCCCGTCATGAATGAATCTACTGGATACACAGATAGTGATTCATTTGTACTTATCTTACTGCATATGATCGATGATCATATGACACTCTTGGATCCAGTTGAAGAGTTATGTCTGGTTATGTTTAGGCACAAATATCTTATATTTAGGAGATGTGGACATTAAAAATCGGCTGTTTTTTTTACTGAGCTGAGATTTATTTACTCACCGAAGACAGATGGACAGGCGTTCAGCAGCGGGGATACAGCGCCGGTAAACCGCGGTGAAGTTAGTTTGAAGTTGGATGTTCAAGCTCCGCAGAGTTAGCGGCATCTAGCTCACGGTTGATCCGATTCAGGCACTCAGATTTTCCACGATTGTTTGGTTCGGAAACTTATTGACGGTCCCTAGTGAACCACCGGGCGTCAGAAGAGGGAGCAACAGAGAGCAGCTAGCCGAAATCTGGGTGCCTGACTCGGATCGGCCGTGGGCTGGATGCCGCTGGCTCCGCGGAGCTTGAGTGTCCGGCTTCGGGCTGGCTTCACTGCGGTCGCCGGTAGTCCGCGTCCCGGAGGCCGATTCCTCTCCCAACGCGGGGCAGCAGATCTTCGAACTTGGTCCTGGATAGACGGAAATACCGCTGAAATCGACCGTCATCCAGACGCAGCTCCTGGAGTAGGTGGTGGTTATCTCCGAACTGTTCCCATCCCTGAAGAATCTGGTGAACCCACGGACATTGATGTCGGCTGCGTTTTTCGGCTCTCCACAGGTAAAATTGATGACCCGTGAAATCCATGTCCAGCATGTTCAGTTGAAACCTGCAAGCAGCAGATGGAAGCTCCTCCTATTTGATGACACGGCGAAGCGTTGCCGCTTGTTGCCGAATGCCAACGCGGAGTTCACGCGGAATGTGAAGCGGGCAAAAGCACACAAATGAGGCGAAAAAGTCGCAGAAATCGCGTTTGGTGTGAACGCACCATCAGAGACTTGAAAATCACTCAGTATACTCTTAGTGCTCTAAATTACACATGCAGTGTCCGATTCACTCCAAAATGAATATGGTTCATCTTTGTCAACCCCCAAACAGCTCTATTGGATTACATTGTAATTTGTATCAATAGCGCCCCCTAGGACACTTCAAGGGTTATATCTCCCTCATACATCATCGAATCCACTTGAAATGTAGTATGCATGATCATGAGTTAATGATGGACATGTTGCCACAGTCAATTGATGACATCACTTTAGCCCCGCCCACAAATAAACCAATGAGTGTAGCTTCCATATGGAAGGTCCAATTCACTCCAAACTTAATATGGTTCGTCTTTGTCAACCCCCAAACACCTCTATTGGATTACATTGTAATTTGGATCAATAGCGCCCTCTAGGACACTTCAAGGGTTATATCTTCCTCATACATCATCGGATCCACCTGAATTGTAGTATACATCATCAGGGATCAATGCTGGACATGTTTATGCAGTCAGTTCATGACATCATTTCAGCCCCACCCACTAATAAACAAGTGAGTGCAACTTCCATCTGGAAGGTTGGATTTCCCCCAAATTTTGAATACTTAGCGCCACCTAAAGGCGACATTTGGAATTGAACGGCATCATCAACGGTGGCATGCGGTCGGCGATGCCAGGCTCCCGCGGTAACTGCACAGGCTGAGTTGCGATGAGGTGCGAGGGCCTTCAATGCTGCTTGCAGCTTTAATTGTTTTTGTAGCAAGCATATACTGTAGTTTCCCCAATTTAATGAAACACCACAGAGAATTTAAGTGCACCCTTCCATCAAACATTTTGACAGGTGGGCGGGACTTCCGGTGAGGGCGGGACTTCCGGTGGGGGGCATATGGGCGCCATGTGGTTGCCATGTGGGCAGGGGGGGTGTGTCCAAGGGGCGTAACAGTGGATGTTGATTGGTTGTCGTCATTAGGGGCGATACCTTAAATGAGTCAATTAAAACACAGGGGTGTGTTTAAGGGTGTTACGGGGAAGGCCTTAAATGAGCCAATTAAAACACACAGGGGTGTGTTTAAGGGTGTTATTAATAATCTGTATGTTTTTTTCAGGCGTTAATACATCTAAAAAACAAAACAACAAAAAAAAAGACATGCATCCTTTTATATTTTTAAAGGTATAATCAACTTAATGTTGACCTATCACATGAAATCCTAATAAAGGAACTGTGTAACCTGACAGAATTGTAAGTTAATTTTTGCTTTACAGCAGGACCTATTTGTTGAATATATGAGCCAGTCTAAATCCGTTCAAAATAGAAAAGACCTAAAAAAGTAAATAAAAAAAATTGTGCTTCACTACATCGATGGAACGAGAAAAACCTTCAGCTTCTGCGTCAACATACTGGAAAAGCAGCTGAAAATAGGTAAGACGAATATCAGATTAACAGAAAAAAAAAAAGAACATCAGTATACTGTTTCCAAGTTACAAATTGACTAGCAATGATGTGTTTGTTTTGAATAATGAGAGACTCCATTTTAGGAAAAAGGAATGATAATTTAAGTTACCTGTAGCTTTTCTAAAAAACATTTTTACTTTTTCATCTTAGAGTTACAGGGGGTTACAACTGTTAGGGGCAATGTCAGGAAAGGGGCAGTTACGTCTGTTTCTTAGATAACATATCACCTTTGAACTCAAGAAGGGTTTTGGTCTTAAAAACATAGTCTTTGCAGTTGAGATAACACTGTCATGTTCTGGTATAAAATACTGTGTGTAAATGTTGGGGGCTCTGTTTCACTGGCTAACCTCAGTGTCAGGGTCTTCAAATGCTGAATGTCTTTGAACCATAACACTTGTTACATTGAAAAATACCAGTACTGACAAGAAAAAATGTCGGTAAATATTTCAGGAAACCCGGAAATTGTGGCTTCTTCTTCTGATAATTCACAAAAGCACAATGACATCTTAAAACGTAAGTAAGTAAGTAAGTATCATTAAATGCATGTGAATGTTCTCAATTTTTTGTTTATATATATTGTTTATATATATATATATATATATATATATATATATATATTTTTTTTTGTTTCTTTGTCATAGAACCCACCGCTGATGACCTTGATGATTTCATCTTGACACAATCAGATTATGGTAAGTAAATGTTAAATGCAATAATATATATATATATATATATATATATTATAGTTAACCCTTGACAATGTTTCAATTTATAGATTTGATGAGAGAGGTAAACCCGAATGATCAAGTTGGAGGATTTAGCGGCTGGAATAGACACTCTAAATTGAGAAGGCGAATTATCTCCAAACAAGAAAAACTCGCAACTACATCTGAACTTTCTTCTAACACAGAAATTACGACAGATTCTTTGAATACTCCTCCGCCAATTATCATCATTTCCCCTGAAGACACACCGGATAAGTTACCGGCACCTCCAGAAAGTAAGTCCTAAGAACTAACTGTTTTTCTTTGAGAGTGAATGTATTTTATTTATGTGTTATTAGAGACTTTTGTTTTAAACCTCAGATAAAACTGTTTACAGATTCGACTGAGAGCTCTGTGGAAGACATAGTTGTCGAGCAGGAGCAAGGTAAGGAAATAAAAATTAAATAAAAACAATATATATATATATATATATATATATATGTATTTTAAGCATAGTTCAATAAAAATGTCATATAAACCTGTTTACAGATACATCCAAAGATGCCACATTAAATCCGCCCACCAGAAGGTCGCTTTTCAAAGATCAAGACAGCTTTCAGCAGAACGGCACAGTTTCAGTCCAACAAGAAGTGAAATCTGCAGGTTTTACCGCAAAGAATCGGAGTAAGATTAAAAAAAAACTTGTGTATTTTAAAAACTATTTTTTCGTTTTATTTATGAACGCTGTGCTGCGCAGCGTAAGATAACTTTTTATTGTCTTCTGTTTTTACAGAATATTTAACCCCGGCCAAAAGACAGCGACTCTTTGCGCTACAAAGCAGAGCAACGCTAGTGAGTGGATTAATGAACGGTACGTTTTAATTCATACATACATACTGAATTAATTTTAATTCCCCTTTTTTTTTTTTTTTTTTTTTTTTTTTTTTTTTTTTTTTTCAGCTTTAATGTGATTATTTCAATATATATATATATATATATATATCTATTATCTTTTTATTTATTTTTTTTCTTTATCTTTTCCAGAGGCGACGTTGATGGTGGAACAGATTTCATCGAGACCTGGACAGCGCAGGAAGACAGTCTCTACAGTCTCACGGGATCTTCGTAATAAGGCCTCTTCGTTAACGCTTCTGGCTGCATGTCAGATTCTGTTAAAGAAGCATTTTGGTGACATCAAGGTGATTTTAAACTGAACTGATCACTGTGTTTTTTTATTATTTTTTTTTTTTCTGTAGGTTAGTTTTTTTTATTTTCGTTTCTTATGTTCATAGAAAATGGATAACCGAATCAGACTTGCCCTGGATGAAATAAGAAATTTAGTTAATGAACTTAACGAAATTCCCGTTAATGCAGAAGAAAATAGCACACCGTCTCCACACAGCATTGAGCAAAATGATCATAACCCCTCTACGACACACTCCGCAGATCGGCACGGGGGTCATTTTAATACGGACGTAGCAGTTATTTCTGATCAAGTAATCAGACTTGCCCTGGATGAAATAAGAAATTTAGTTAATGAACTTAACGAAATCCCCGTTAATGCATCTCCTGCTAACAGTGAAAATTTAATAAATGAACATCAGCACGGTGACGTTTTAAACGTAATCAATCAGGCTCTTTCCGATTTGAACAGCGAACCGTCTCCACACAGCAGCATTGAGGAAAATGATCCACCTGCACACGCCGCAGATCGGCACTGTGACGTTTTAAACGTAATCAATCAGGCTCTTTCCGATTTGAACAGCGAACCGTCTCCACACAGCAGCAGCAGCATTGAGGAAAATGATCATACCCCCTCTACGTCACACTCCGCAGATCATCACGGGGGTAATTTTAATACGGGAGTAGCGGTTAGTTCTAATCAAATAGAGCGAGATCCTCCAGCTGTGGTTGAACGTGAACATTTTAATAACCATGAAATAAGGAGACCTTTTACCATACCGCCGCCCTGTCCAAGTGACGTTCCAGATTTAGCAGCATTCTATACAGACATCATGCGTATTATAATTGAATTAGCCGACGCTGCGAGATCGTTAACCAGACGTAACGACGTTGTGCAGCTGGAATTAGTGGGTGAAAATCTCAATCGTCACATCACATTTACTGTTACAGATGATGGAAATATGATCCTGCCTGCTTTCGAAAACTTCCTCGACGATTTAGTACAATCGAATGCAAATATACCTGTAGATAATAACATGGAATTTGTTCTTCAGGTTGTTAATGACCCAGCAGGAGGTTCTAAGCGTAAAGCTGCAGGAACGTTAGACTGTGAACTGTTTAATAAGAAAATGCGTCATTTGTATATTATAAACAATACCGGTAATCAGTTATGTTTTGCAATCAGCCTCGCACACGTCTCTGACCCTGAGCTCACTGATCACCGTGCTGTAGAACTGGGGAGGAGATGGCACCATCAGGCAGGCCTCGATGAGCAAACAGCAGTTACTTTTAGTGATATTGGTAAATTTGAAACCATTCTGAAGAGAAAATTGTAGTGTTTCACAGAACCACGGGCTCTACTGCTCTGTGTAAATTTGAGACCAGTTTCCCCGATCGTTCAAACCCTCTGTTTTTGCTGTTATTTCAAGGTCATTACTATGGGATAAAAAATCTCAAAGGTTTTATGGGGTGCAGATATATTTGTAATTACTGTTACGCCAGCTATCAGAATGCCAATACACACCATTGTGAAGGTTATTGTCCAGTGTGTCGAACATATAAATGTATGCAAGAGATTAGCAATCCTGTAAGCTGTGCAGGCTGTCAAAGAATCTGTCGTAATTCTTCATGTTTCAGCAGACACAGGGAACCGCGCATCAGAAATAGTGCTGAAAGGCCTATGAGTGACTGTGAATTGGTAAAACTGTGTAAAGTATGCAAACGGATATACGTTATTCCAATCAGTAAACCGAATAAACCACACGTGTGTAATGTAAAATGCAGTATTTGCGGTGAAAATGTACCCACCAGCCTAGACATTACATGCGATGATCATAAGTGTTACATTCTGCCTTGCAGTGCAATTAATCAGCTTGATGATAAACTGATTTTTTATGATTTCGAATGCTTCGTCAATGACAGCGGCGTGCATACCCCCTTTCTGGTCTGTGCTAAAACGTTGAAAGGTGATGAATGGTACGCTTATGGACTGAATTGCACCCAAAAATTTCTCCTGCATTTCAGGAGGCCAATGTACAAAGGTTACACCTTAATAGCGCACAATGCGCGGGGGTACGATGGTTACCTGATTCTCACAGCAATGCTGCAGTTAGGCATTAAACCACATATCGTCATGGTAGGGAGTAAAGTTCTCTGTTTAACCGACCCTGATTACAGGTTAAAATACATTGATAGCCTGTCCTTCATGTGCATGAAGCTTAGTGCCATGCCGAAAGCGTTAGGCTTTACCGATCAAAGCAAGGGTTTTTTCCCCCACCTATTTTCCTCTGAACAACATCTCCAGTATGTAGGGGCTTTTCCTCCTCCATCCTGCTACGCTGTAGAACGCATGAGTCTTCAAGAACAACAGGTGTTTAGCAGCTGGTACACAGAAGCGAGCAAAGAGGTCTTTGACTTTAAGAAAGAAGCTATTCGTTATTGTAAAAATGACGTTGAAATTCTTTTTCAAGGATGCTTAAAATTCAGAGACGAGTTCTTTAAGGAGACAAGTGTGGATCCGTTTAAAAGTATCACAATAGCATCAGCCTGCATGAAGGTTTTTGTAACCAATTTCCTTCCTCCTCAAACCTTAGCCATTCCATCACCTCTGGACTACAGACGTAGCAGTAAAACGTTCTCCAGCGCGTCCATTCAATGGCTCGGCTGGATTGCAGACAGCAGAGCCATATTTATCGAGCATGCATTAAATAGGGGTGAAAAGAAAATCGGGCCATATTCAGTGGATGGGTATGCAGAGATTAACGGTGTCAAAGTTGCGTTTGAATTTTATGGCTGTTTTTTCCACGGCTGTAAAAAGTGTTACATGCCTCATGACAAGTGTCCGTTGAGAGGGGTCGCATTTGAACAGTTTTACGCAGCCACTGTTGAGAGAAGCAAGGTGTTACAAACTGTGTACGGCCTTCGTCTCGAAGTCATATGGGAGCATGAGTGGATTGAAATGAAAAAATCAGACCCAGGGGTGATCAGCTTTCTTGAGAAAGTTAAAGCACCCGAACCGTTATCACCCCGGGATGCTCTGTATGGTGGACGCACCTGTCCTATGAAGTTGAGGTACACAGCGGAACCGGATGAAACTGTACACTATGTGGATTACACATCTCTGTACCCTTATGTAAACGCCAACTGCGTTTTTCCCCTCGGACACCCCACCATCATTTACAAAGATTTTGATGACCCCAGCAGCTACTTCGGTATAATCAAAGCTGTGGTCTACCCACCACGTAACCTGTTGTTCCCTGTTTTACCTTACAGAACATCCCAAGGTAAACTTGTGTTCACTCTCTGCCGCTCATGCGCTGAATTAAATTACCAGTCAGGTCCCTGCATGCATAATGATCAAGAAAGAGCTCTGACCGGAGTTTGGGTCACTGTAGAATTCTGTAAAGCGTTGGAGTGTGGTTATCGTCTTGCTAAAATCACAGAGGTGTGGCATTTTGAAAAGAGAAGTGATACAATCTTTAAAGGTTACATTCATTGCTTTTTAAAGGGTAAGCAGGAGGCTTCAGGCTATCCATCTGATGCAGTGGATCAGGAGAGTAAGTCAAAGTATATAAGCGACTACAAACTGCATCAGATGGATAGCCTGAAGCCTCCTGCTTACCCTTTAAAAAGCAATGAATGTAACCTTTAAAGATTGTATCACTTCTCTTTTCAAAATGCCACACCTCTGTGATTTTAGCAAGACGATAACCACACTCCAACGCTTTACAGAATTCTACAGTGACCCAAACTCCGGTCAGAGCTCTTTCTTGATCATTATGCATGCAGGGACCTGACTGGTAATTTAATTCAGCGCATGAGCGGCAGAGAGTGAACACAAGTTTACCTTGGGATGTTCTGTAAGGTAAAACAGGGAACAACAGGTTACGTGGTGGGTAGACCACAGCTTTGATTATACCGAAGTAGCTGCTGGGGTCATCAAAATCTTTGTAAATGATGGTGGGGTGTCCGAGGGGAAAAACGCAGTTGGCGTTTACATAAGGGTACAGAGATGTGTAATCCACATAGTGTACAGTTTCATCCGGTTCCGCTGTGTACCTCAACTTCATAGGACAGGTGCGTCCACCATACAGCGCATCCCGGGGGGATAACGGTTCGGGTGCTTTAACTTTCTCAAGAAAGCTGATCACCCCTGGGTCTGATTTTTTCATTTCAATCCACTCATGCTCCCATATGACTTCGAGACGAAGACCGTACACAGTTTGTAACACCTTGCTTCTCTCAACAGTGGCTGCGTAAAACTGTTCAAATGCGACCCCTCTCAACGGACACTTGTCATGAGGCATGTAACACTTTTTACAGCTGTGGAAAAAACAGCCATAAAATTCAAACGCAACTTTGACACCGTTAATCTCTGCATACCCATCCACTGAATATGGCCCGATTTTCTTTTCACCCCTATTTAATGCATGCTCGATAAATATGGCTCTGCTGTCTGCAATCCAGCCGAGCCATTGAATGGACGCGCTGGAGAACGTTTTACTGCTACGTCTGTAGTCCAGAGGTGATGGAATGGCTAAGGTTTGAGGAGGAAGGAAATTGGTTACAAAAACCTTCATGCAGGCTGATGCTATTGTGATACTTTTAAACGGATCCACACTTGTCTCCTTAAAGAACTCGTCTCTGAATTTTAAGCATCCTTGAAAAAGAATTTCAACGTCATTTTTACAATAACGAATAGCTTCTTTCTTAAAGTCAAAGACCTCTTTGCTCGCTTCTGTGTACCAGCTGCTAAACACCTGTTGTTCTTGAAGACTCATGCGTTCTACAGCGTAGCAGGATGGAGGAGGAAAAGCCCCTACATACTGGAGATGTTGTTCAGAGGAAAATAGGTGGGGGAAAAAACCCTTGCTTTGATCGGTAAAGCCTAACGCTTTCGGCATGGCACTAAGCTTCATGCACATGAAGGACAGGCTATCAATGTATTTTAACCTGTAATCAGGGTCGGTTAAACAGAGAACTTTACTCCCTACCATGACGATATGTGGTTTAATGCCTAACTGCAGCATTGCTGTGAGAATCAGGTAACCATCGTACCCCCGCGCATTGTGCGCTATTAAGGTGTAACCTTTGTACATTGGCCTCCTGAAATGCAGGAGAAATTTTTGGGTGCAATTCAGTCCATAAGCGTACCATTCATCACCTTTCAACGTTTTAGCACAGACCAGAAAGGGGGTATGCACGCCGCTGTCATTGACGAAGCATTCGAAATCATAAAAAATCAGTTTATCATCAAGCTGATTAATTGCACTGCAAGGCAGAATGTAACACTTATGATCATCGCATGTAATGTCTAGGCTGGGGGGTACATTTTCACCGCAAATACTGCATTTTACATTACACACGTGTGGTTTATTCGGTTTACTGATTGGAATAACGTATATCCGTTTGCATACTTTACACAGTTTTACCAATTCACAGTCACTCATAGGCCTTTCAGCACTATTTCTGATGCGCGGTTCCCTGTGTCTGCTGAAACATGAAGAATTACGACAGATTCTTTGACAGCCTGCACAGCTTACAGGATTGCTAATCTCTTGCATACATTTATATGTTCGACACACTGGACAATAACCTTCACAATGGTGTGTATTGGCATTCTGATAGCTGGCGTAACAGTAATTACAAATATATCTGCACCCCATAAAACCTTTGAGATTTTTTATCCCATAGTAATGACCTTGAAATAACAGCAAAAACAGAGGGTTTGAACGATCGGGGAAACTGGTCTCAAATTTACACAGAGCAGTAGAGCCCGTGGTTCTGTGAAACACTACAATTTTTCTCTTCAGAATGGTTTCAAATTTACCAATATCACTAAAAGTAACTGCTGTTTGCTCATCGAGGCCTGCCTGATGGTGCCATCTCCTCCCCAGTTCTACAGCACGGTGATCAGTGAGCTCAGGGTCAGAGACGTGTGCGAGGCTGATTGCAAAAC
Source organism: Girardinichthys multiradiatus (assembly GCF_021462225.1). Classification (NCBI taxonomy): domain Eukaryota; kingdom Metazoa; phylum Chordata; class Actinopteri; order Cyprinodontiformes; family Goodeidae; genus Girardinichthys; species Girardinichthys multiradiatus. The sequence continues at coordinate 47,020,141 of NC_061795.1, read as the reverse complement.
ATAACTGATTACCGGTATTGTTTATAATATACAAATGACGCATTTTCTTATTAAACAGTTCACAGTCTAACGTTCCTGCAGCTTTACGCTTAGAACCTCCTGCTGGGTCATTAACAACCTGAAGAACAAATTCCATGTTATTATCTACAGGTATATTTGCATTCGATTGTACTAAATCGTCGAGGAAGTTTTCGAAAGCAGGCAGGATCATATTTCCATCATCTGTAACAGTAAATGTGATGTGACGATTGAGATTTTCACCCACTAATTCCAGCTGCACAACGTCGTTACGTCTGGTTAACGATCTCGCAGCGTCGGCTAATTCAATTATAATACGCATGATGTCTGTATAGAATGCTGCTAAATCTGGAACGTCACTTGGACAGGGCGGCGGTATGGTAAAAGGTCTCCTTATTTCATGGTTATTAAAATGTTCACGTTCAACCACAGCTGGAGGATCTCGCTCTATTTGATTAGAACTAACCGCTACTCCCGTATTAAAATTACCCCCGTGATGATCTGCGGAGTGTGACGTAGAGGGGGTATGATCATTTTCCTCAATGCTGCTGCTGCTGTGTGGAGACGGTTCGCTGTTCAAATCGGAAAGAGCCTGATTGATTACGTTTAAAACGTCACAGTGCCGATCTGCGGCGTGTGCAGGTGGATCATTTTCCTCAATGCTGCTGTGTGGAGACGGTTCGCTGTTCAAATCGGAAAGAGCCTGATTGATTACGTTTAAAACGTCACCGTGCTGATGTTCATTTATTAAATTTTCACTGTTAGCAGGAGATGCATTAACGGGGATTTCGTTAAGTTCATTAACTAAATTTCTTATTTCATCCAGGGCAAGTCTGATTACTTGATCAGAAATAACTGCTACGTCCGTATTAAAATGACCCCCGTGCCGATCTGCGGAGTGTGTCGTAGAGGGGTTATGATCATTTTGCTCAATGCTGTGTGGAGACGGTGTGCTATTTTCTTCTGCATTAACGGGAATTTCGTTAAGTTCATTAACTAAATTTCTTATTTCATCCAGGGCAAGTCTGATTCGGTTATCCATTTTCTATGAACATAAGAAACGAAAATAAAAAAAACTAACCTACAGAAAAAAAAAAAATAATAAAAAAACACAGTGATCAGTTCAGTTTAAAATCACCTTGATGTCACCAAAATGCTTCTTTAACAGAATCTGACATGCAGCCAGAAGCGTTAACGAAGAGGCCTTATTACGAAGATCCCGTGAGACTGTAGAGACTGTCTTCCTGCGCTGTCCAGGTCTCGATGAAATCTGTTCCACCATCAACGTCGCCTCTGGAAAAGATAAAGAAAAAAAATAAATAAAAAGATAATAGATATATATATATATATATATATTGAAATAATCACATTAAAGCTGAAAAAAAAAAAAAAAAAAAAAAAAAAAAAAAAAAAAAAAAGGGGAATTAAAATTAATTCAGTATGTATGTATGAATTAAAACGTACCGTTCATTAATCCACTCACTAGCGTTGCTCTGCTTTGTAGCGCAAAGAGTCGCTGTCTTTTGGCCGGGGTTAAATATTCTGTAAAAACAGAAGACAATAAAAAGTTATCTTACGCTGCGCAGCACAGCGTTCATAAATAAAACGAAAAAATAGTTTTTAAAATACACAAGTTTTTTTTTTAATCTTACTCCGATTCTTTGCGGTAAAACCTGCAGATTTCACTTCTTGTTGGACTGAAACTGTGCCGTTCTGCTGAAAGCTGTCTTGATCTTTGAAAAGCGACCTTCTGGTGGGCGGATTTAATGTGGCATCTTTGGATGTATCTGTAAACAGGTTTATATGACATTTTTATTGAACTATGCTTAAAATACATATATATATATATATATATATATTGTTTTTATTTAATTTTTATTTCCTTACCTTGCTCCTGCTCGACAACTATGTCTTCCACAGAGCTCTCAGTCGAATCTGTAAACAGTTTTATCTGAGGTTTAAAACAAAAGTCTCTAATAACACATAAATAAAATACATTCACTCTCAAAGAAAAACAGTTAGTTCTTAGGACTTACTTTCTGGAGGTGCCGGTAACTTATCCGGTGTGTCTTCAGGGGAAATGATGATAATTGGCGGAGGAGTATTCAAAGAATCTGTCGTAATTTCTGTGTTAGAAGAAAGTTCAGATGTAGTTGCGAGTTTTTCTTGTTTGGAGATAATTCGCCGTCTCAATTTAGAGTGTCTATTCCAGCCGCTAAATCCTCCAACTTGATCATTCGGGTTTACCTCTCTCATCAAATCTATAAATTGAAACATTGTCAAGGGTTAACTATAATATATATATATATATATATATATATTATTGCATTTAACATTTACTTACCATAATCTGATTGTGTCAAGATGAAATCATCAAGGTCATCAGCGGTGGGTTCTATGACAAAGAAACAAAAAAAATATATATATATATATATATATATATATATATATATAAACAATATATATAAACAAAAAATTGAGAACATTCACATGCATTTAATGATACTTACTTACTTACTTACGTTTTAAGATGTCATTGTGCTTTTGTGAATTATCAGAAGAAGAAGCCACAATTTCCGGGTTTCCTGAAATATTTACCGACATTTTTTCTTGTCAGTACTGGTATTTTTCAATGTAACAAGTGTTATGGTTCAAAGACATTCAGCATTTGAAGACCCTGACACTGAGGTTAGCCAGTGAAACAGAGCCCCCAACATTTACACACAGTATTTTATACCAGAACATGACAGTGTTATCTCAACTGCAAAGACTATGTTTTTAAGACCAAAACCCTTCTTGAGTTCAAAGGTGATATGTTATCTAAGAAACAGACGTAACTGCCCCTTTCCTGACATTGCCCCTAACAGTTGTAACCCCCTGTAACTCTAAGATGAAAAAGTAAAAATGTTTTTTAGAAAAGCTACAGGTAACTTAAATTATCATTCCTTTTTCCTAAAATGGAGTCTCTCATGATTCAAAAACAAACACATCATTGCTAGTCAATTTGTAACTTGGAAACAGTATACTGATGTTCTTTTTTTTTTTCTGTTAATCTGATATTCGTCTTACCTATTTTCAGCTGCTTTTCCAGTATGTTGACGCAGAAGCTGAAGGTTTTTCTCGTTCCATCGATGTAGTGAAGCACAATTTTTTTTTATTTACTTTTTTAGGTCTTTTCTATTTTGAACGGATTTAGACTGGCTCATATATTCAACAAATAGGTCCTGCTGTAAAGCAAAAATTAACTTACAATTCTGTCAGGTTACACAGTTCCTTTATTAGGATTTCATGTGATAGGTCAACATTAAGTTGATTATACCTTTAAAAATATAAAAGGATGCATGTCTTTTTTTTTGTTGTTTTGTTTTTTAGATGTATTAACGCCTGAAAAAAACATACAGATTATTAATAACACCCTTAAACACACCCCTGTGTGTTTTAATTGGCTCATTTAAGGCCTTCCCCGTAACACCCTTAAACACACCCCTGTGTTTTAATTGACTCATTTAAGGTATCGCCCCTAATGACGACAACCAATCAACATCCACTGTTACGCCCCTTGGACACACCCCCCCTGCCCACATGGCAACCACATGGCGCCCATATGCCCCCCACCGGAAGTCCCGCCCTCACCGGAAGTCCCGCCCACCTGTCAAAATGTTTGATGGAAGGGTGCACTTAAATTCTCTCACCACCATCATTACTGATTTTTTAAGTTAAAGGAATTCTAAGCAAATGTGTTAAAATATACATGTTTCATTTAATCATAGCGTTTGAATGGGATTGTATTTAAATTTCAAAGAATCCTTGACTACGTCTAAAATACGATGGCACCATCTAGTGGTCATAATGGTAATAGATGTAAAACCACCAATAGAAAGTCAGTCCTCTTCACCTGCAGAATAAATTCAGATGTCATCTCTCGAATGAAAACATTTGATGGTCAACCTTACAGCTATAACAAGCAGATTTAAAGTAACATGCATTAGTCCTATATGATTATTGATCATGGTTGTATAATTATTGCATATAATTTCCATCTTTTTTATATAATACTTATTATTGTTCCATTATCACTGAGTTTATCATCCCACATATTTCTAGATACAGTCAATCACCTGTTTTACCATCTTTACAACTTCAGGTAGTTTTTACCTGCATTGAATAAGGATTGCTAAAACAATGCCATTGTTGCAAGTGAGAGAGTTTTCAACAGCTTTACAAAAAAGCAACAGAAGTTCCAACACACCAACTATAAGATCACGTTTGTTTTTTTATGAAACAGAATCAACAACAGGTGCCAAAAGGAGCATAATAGCAATCAGTAGGAATAATGTACTTATAACCTACACCTGATAGAACGATTCAGATGACCGAAGCTTGCGGAGATCGAATTATAACTGTCCCAAAAGTAATTCCTGGTCTCAGTAACAATACTATCTCTGTTCTGGATATTATCAAAAAATCAATCTGTCATATTTTATATATTATTGGAAGTATTTGAAGGTTTTGGAGGAGAGATGTGAAAGTCCTAGAACCCGATTAAGCTGCCATTTGAATAAATAAAGGATGTGTATCTCTTTACATTTTAATATTCTCTAATGAAGTTGTAAATTAATTTAAATAACTTTCGAACAGAATTTTCTATCAGAAGTAAAAAGGAACATTAATTAAAATTTGAATGTTTATGTCACTATTAAGGCAAATTTGGGATTAAATGAGTCAGAATAAAAAGCATGAATCTAAATCAGGGTTGATCATTTTCAGCTAATTCCCATCATGAATCCTAACAGTTATGGTCACTCAGGTGTAACACAGGATGCATAGACATATCCTTTCTGTGTGGAACACAGTAACACTGAGCCCAGTGGTGTTCAGGTTACCCAGCAACCCTTTCACTGTGTATTATTGAACCTTTTTGTGTGATCAGTGTATTGTTGGACTCTTTGGATTGTCATTGGGAGGCCGCGGGTGGATTGGCTTACATTCTGTGTGTGCTGACACAGACCTTCTGTGACCACATTCAGTTGGATGATGACAAGGGAAGCACGGTGAAAGACAATAATCTGCTAAAAAGACAAGAAGAAACATCTGTGAGCACAAACAGAGAAAGTCTACCAACTGAGATGGAATCAAAGAGACAAACCTGGGATTATCAGTGACGATCATTCTCTAACATGGACTAATCTAGGAAGCTACACTTTCACATATAAACACTTTTCCATACGATTGGTTTCCTTGCTGTGAAGAAGACAAGGGGTGAACATGCAGGAGTCTCCAGGTATCGCAGGTGTGGACGGCAGCTTTGCTAGCAACGTGCCGGCTTTCCTCACTAAACTGTGGACGCTGGTGGAAAATCCAGATACCAACCACCTCATCTGCTGGAGCACTGTAAGTCCCACCTAAAAACAATTAAACCTATATTACTGGCTGATAAATGCTTAGAAATCACATGCATAAACAGTCAAAGGAAGGTAGATAATGTAGTAGAAAAGCTACTCAGGATGGTTCCTTTTAGTCTGACTGGAACTGGGAACTGGGATGAGTAGGGTTAGGGATTGGGTTAATATTATTATTATTCAGCAGATCAGTTCACATGTTGCATTCATCTCCAACCTACCACAATAACAGGTGCTAAAATGACCTCAAGCAGGTATTTTAAACTAAACAGAAATTGCACACAGCTTCACTAATGTAATTATAAAGTAATTGTGCAAATATGTTTAGAATCAGTCAGACCTTCAAATATGTTTATGTTCTAAAGATCTGGTATGTTTAGACATTCGAACAAGTAAGTATAACATATTTTTAAGGTTTGTTTCACAGTCAAATGTACAAATCCAAGATATTAGTTAACATCAGCCCACTTGAACTTTTAAATCTCTAAAATGTTTCAAACCAACGTGGAATGGGATGGATGTAGGACTTGAATCAGTTGAAAAATTTAATGGAAGTTAAAAAAATCAAATATGGGAAGGGATTATGTTCTTTTGCATACATACATCATTTAATGTACCTATCAAAATTTTGCCTCTCTTTTTTGTAAAAGTACATTTGAAAGAAAAGAATAGAATACAAACCAATGACCCTGAGTTTAGAGCAACATAAGCTGCCTTCAAGACTACATCTTTTCCAGAAACATCCATGTAATTTTCATCAAGACAACGAAAACCTACATTGTGCACACATTCCAAAGACATGGCTGAGAAACAGGAGTACCACAGCTGAGCTGGACTGCCGGCAGTCCTGTCCTTACAAATATGGAATGTTGGAAATTCATAAAACTAAAAACAGGATGACTCCTATTTGAGGAAACGAAAGGGGCAAAATAACAAAAGATTGTTATTCTTATTCAAGGGTTGTGAGTTGTTTGTAGACATAATCAAAACATCATAAAATAGGAGCCAACTTTTTTTAAAAGTAACCAAAAAAATTTAAATTAAAAATAATGTATCTTGAATTTCAATAGAGAGAAAATAAACTTTAGGTTTTTATCCTGATTTACGATTGTTCTGACTGGGGGTTAACAAGCATTAGCAAAGGAAAGAGTTAGTTGCAATAGTAGCTCCTTTAGTGGCTCCATCTCCTAGAGAAACACAACTAAAAAGCAGCAGTTAATTAAGTTTTTTAGCGACACATTGGCCAAATTATTTTATGTGCTGAAATTTTCCTTTTTAGCCTATTTAACCAATAGGTGGTGCTGTAATTAGGCCTTAGCAGCTATGTTTAATTCACCATTCTCTACCTCCAGGATGTTACTCAATTGTAGGTATTAAATGTCCATTATTAAATGCAGCCACATTGGATTTTAAGTGTCTTAAAGAAAAAAAAACAAATTCGAAGCAGTTCATTTTATTTAAATATTACCACTTCACAACAAAATAAAGATTGCCTATCTAATAATTTCCAGCTAATTGCACTGAGTTACTGACTTTGCACCATTTCCTCTTCTTTATTGAGAATGTAGCTGCAGTTAGCCGCAGCTAGAGCTCCTCCAGTGCTTTGACTAGGAGAGAGACAAGGTTAAACACAGAGAGAGAGTCCAGTGTCTCATCTATGGAAAGAGAATGTGAGTTTACTTGCAGCAATAGCTAAGCCAAAGGTTCCTTCCAGGAAGGTGTCATTAAAACAGAACACCAGGCCAGAGATATATTCTATGATGACACAAAACAGAGAGACAACATAAAGTTAATGGAACAATAGCTGCAGAAAATGTACAGTAGTAGGAGAAAGTAGCAGAGTAAGGAAAAGGTGCTCAGTATGTCTTCGAGCAAGCTAAGCATATAGTAGCACAACTATAGAGGTAGTTAAGGATAGCATGAGCCATTAATTATAAGCTTTATCAAAAAGGAAAGTTCTAAGCCTAGTCTTAAAGTAGACAGGGTGTCTGCCTCACAGACTAAAACTGGGAGATGGTTCCAGAGGAGAGGAGCCTGATAACTAAAAGATCCCATTCTACTTTTAGAAACTCTAGAAACCACCAGGAAACAAGCAGTCTGAGATTGTCGCTGCAATGTTTTTAATAAGCTGAAGGCTTTTAACAGAATTTTTGGACTTCCTAATAAAAATGGTAGTCATGCCTTGCAGTAACAAATACCTGAACAAGTTTCTCATCATGCTGGGACAGAATAATACTAATTATGGTAACATTCCGGAGATGGTAGAAGGATAGTCCCAGAAATCTGCTTAATATGGGATTTACATGACATTTTCTAGTTAAGGTAACAGCAAGGTTCTTCACTTTCTTACTGATAACTGGACCAAATGAAGACATATATTTAGTTAGGAGAATTGGCCCAAGCACTTAACCCTGTGGTACTCCACCCTGGAATGTAACCTTGGAATGTGAAGAAGATTTATCATTTACACGGACAAACTGGAATCTATCAGACAAATAAGATTTAAACAAACCTAGTCCTGTTCCCCTGATTGCCTAATTTAACTGAGGCCATGAGAATATCATTAGTGACTTTCCCCAGTGCTGTTTCAGTGATATGATGAGCTCTGAAACCTGACTGAAACTCTTCAAACAGATCATTACTGTGGAAATGCTCGCACAACTTTCCTTTTTATACCCTGACTAAATTAGTTGGATTCGAATTAAATGAAACAAAATGGTTAGTATTTTTGCTGACCAGAGGTTTTTTAAATTCAGTAGAGATTGTTCATTTGACTCTAGTCCTTACAATAGAAATACATTTAGGTATGATGCAAATTAGTGACATTAGGCAAAATTGGTCATAAAAGTAATTTAAAACAATTTCCAGGCTCAACTATGTGAAGCATTTAGTATACCTTGGCTGGATTAAAAGAAGACACAGTTTGAGGCCATTTCATGACAATAGTGTAAAAGGGGGTTAAGATGAAATTTGATCTATATCTGCTTGTTTCAGGGGTCAGCAACTTTTACAATTCAAAGAGCCATTTTTTCCCTAACTCTAGTTAATTAAACTTGTTTAGAACCACAAACCTTTATCAAGTTTCGATAAAAATATACTACAGGAAGTTTTTGCAAAGAACCACCACTTAATTCTGTAGGATGTTGATATTTTTGAAAAAATGAAGTAAAGAAGCATGTAGTTTACACTCTAATGACAATAAAAACAGATTGAAAACTTATTATTTGACTGGCATTTCTTTTGGTCAAGGGACTAAAGATAGAATTTAGCCATGGCTACAGTGTTGCATATTTACTTGTTAACGTTCATTTATATTCACAGTAAATTAAATTAGGAATCAGAATACTCCAACTACCTTTAGTATCATTCTATTGTGGAAATTCAACATGGTTTTTCCATGAAAAAACGAGAAAAACTGCTGAAAACCTGCATTTGTTATTTCCAAAATCGAAACATTAGCCGGTTCTTAATCTTTTTAGGCAAAGTTATTAACAGCCATTTTGGAAGATCCGAAGAGCCACTGGTGGCTTTGGTGCTGCAGGTTCCAGACCCCTGGCTAATTTAAACAATAAGCAACAATATAGCTTTTGATTAGCTGATGCAGACAAGCTGGGTTGATGCTGATGTATGTATTTCTGAAATAGAAAATTTATGAGTTATGTGACATTCTGTTGCTTACAAATATGCAGTTTTCTTCACCAAATCTGTTGTTTCATTCTATTGACTTATTTTTATATCAATGAAAGTAATAAATAAATAATGAATAACTGAAACACTTATTTCAGAACACAGACAAGTATATAAGGATAAACTATATTTTAACATGGTGGTTTGATCCAGGGGCCTGTGAAAAATCTCCATAGCGGCTAACTGTCAGTTGATTGTCTTGCTAAACCTAACTTGGTGTATCCAAATATTTGGTGTTTTAAATCACAATGGGCCACAGTTTTCAAAGGTTTTATGTGAGAATGTGACTGTTCTGAAACATAAAGTGTAATAAGTTAAAATGGGATTTTGGTAGATTAATTTAGTACTTTATTTCTTACTGCTGGAAATGAGTTAAATGATTTAACAAACAATTTGAACCTCACAACCTTCTCCCTCTCTTATAGACTGGAACGAGTTTCCATGTGTTTGATCAGGGACGCTTTGCCAAAGAGGTTCTACCAAAATACTTTAAACACAACAACATGGCGAGCTTTGTTCGGCAGCTTAACATGTGTGAGTATAGCCTTTTTGTGTTCTCTTTTTCATATTATGTCATCAGTGTATTTACCTCTCCACTCTGCTGCTGTTGTCTCAGATGGTTTCCGTAAAGTGGTGAACATTGAGCAAAGCGGCCTGGTGAAGCCTGAAAGAGATGATACAGAGTTCCAGCATCTTTACTTCCTGCAGGGACACGAACATATGCTGGAGCACATCAAGAGGAAGGTGTGTATGCCTGCTCACACACACACAAACACACACACTCTCTTGTTTTGCTATATGTAGTGAGGACCATGTGTTGACTCCCATTGACTTCCATTGATTTTCAGTCATTTTCAACCCTTTCAATGCCCTAACCCTGACAATAACCCTAAACCTAACCATTACCAGTGCATACCTAACCCTAACCTTAACCCAAACTCAATTCACACCTTAGTCCTAAACCTAACCGTTAGCAAAATAGGTCGTGAGGACCAGCAAAATGTCCTCACTTTGGTACAAACAGTCCTCAATTTGATGGTGAAATCGGGGAAATGGTTCTCACTGTGATGCCAAGACAGGAACACACACACACACACACACACACACACAAATAAATCACACATTCATTTTGATAGATGCTCTGAAACAAGAGACTTTTTATTGGAGAATTAAAGGGAAACAATTTTCTACAGAATATTATCAAAGATGGAAAAATGACCATTTAACATTACTTTTAAACAGCCGGAACACGTTAAATGTTTTCTCTGTAAATATTTTTCTACTGGGCCGACTGACACAGATGTTGGTAACAACCCAAGCAATCCAGACATACAATGAAATTAACACAAATTCGCCCATAAATTAAGTTAGCACCAATAAAGTAAAATGACACAGGAAACCAGAATTGAACACACCATTTTAAATGTATTCTGTACTCTTTAGAAAAGCCTTTGCTGATAATGACAACTTCAAGATATCTTCTTTCACACAAAATACCTCCAAATCTTGAACATTTTGGGGCCCTCTTCTATACCATCTGGTCTTCTGTTGGTTCCATATGTTTTCTATTGGCTTCAGGTCAGCTGACTGACTGTGTCATTCTTCCAGCTTTATCTTCTTTCTCTGAAATCTGCTGAGAGTCTCCTTGGCTCTGTGTTTAGGATCATTATCTTGCAGAAAAAGCCACTCTTGTTTCATCTTGAGATTCTTAACAAAAACGACTCTGCACATCTCACCATTCATCCTTGTTTCAGTTATGGGAAGTCTGTCAGTACCATACACTTAAAAAGAAAGTCCTACACCATGATGATCCCACCTCCAAGCTTCACAATTAGGATGGTGCATCTTGGTGATGTGCCATTTTTCTTGTAAACATGCCTTGTAAAATTACATCCAAGAGTTCAATTGGGTCTCATCTGACCAAACTATATTCCCCCAATATTTCATTGGTTTGTCCAAATGTTCTGTAGTAAACTTTGAACGAGTTTCTTTAGTGGCGTGGTGTTGCATAGTGAGCATGCATAGAGGTCACGGCAGCTCTACGCATAGAGCATCTGGTCATGGCTGGTTTATGGTGAAATAATGTCTGTTTCACATTCAGCCTATGGTCCCGGTGGTGTTCACTGGAAGATTCAGAAGCTTAGAAATATGTCTGCAACTGATGCCATCAGTCTGCTCAGAAATAATAAAGCTGTGAAGGTTTCAGGAGAATTTTATTTTTACCCATTATGACATTGTTGTTGACCTTGCCAACCAGAAACCTTCTAAAAGCCATGATTTAGAACTAAACCAGCTGATTGTAATTTGCATTGAGAGGAAACAGAATTGTTATATGAATATGACAAATTTCAGTCACTTTCATAGTTTTTATTTGCACCTTCTTTTCTCAATGTGTTCAGGAATTATTCATTGTGTCTTTACTACGCATAATTTCATTTACATAAATTTTTTTTTTAGATTGTCTTTGTACGTGTGCATTACTGATGTTGCTACTGACATTTGGTGTGAAAAACAAGTCACAAGTTTCATTAGAAATATATTTACAGTGAAAAATGTTGACGGGAAAAATTGTTTCACCCACTGTATCACTTGCTTCACATGTTTAATAAAGAAATTTAACTCTTCTTATAAAATAACATTACCTTGTATAGAGCTGCAGAATACAGTCAAATATACAGGGGTTAGACAATGAAAGTGAAACACCTGTCATTTTAGTGTGGGAGGTTTCATGGCTAAATGGGACCAGCCTGGTAGCCAGTCTTCATTGATTGCACATTGCACCAGTAAGAGCAGAGTGTGAAGGTTCAATTACCAGGGTAAGAGCACAGTTTAGCTCAAAATATTGAAATGCACACAACATTATGGGTGACATACCAGAGTTCAAAAGAGGACAAATTGTTGGTGCACGTCTTGCTGGCGCATCTGTGACCAAGACAGCAAGTCTTTGTGATGTATCAAGAGCCACGGTATCCAGGGTAATGTCAGCATACCACCAAGAAGGATGAACCACATCCACAGGATTAACTGAGGACGCAAGAAGAAGCTGTCTGAAAGGGATGTTTGGGTGCTAACCCGGATTGTATCCAAAAAACATAAAACCACGGCTGCCCAAATCACGGCAGAATTAAATGTGCACCTCAACTCTCCTGTTTCCACCAGAACTGTCCATTAGGAGCTCCACAGGGTCAATATACACGGCCGGGCTGCTATAGCCAAACCTTTGGTCACTCATGCCAATGCCAAACGTCGGTTTCAATGGTGCAAGGAGCACAAATCTCGGGTTGTGGACAATGTGAAACATGTATTGTTCTCTGATGAGTCCTCCTTTACTGTTTTCCCCACATCCGGGAGAGTTACGGTGTGGAGAAGCCCCAAAGAAGCGTACCACCCAGACTGTTGCATGAACAGAGGGAAGCATGGGGGTGGATCAGTGATGGTTTGGGCTGCCATATCATGGCATTCCCTTGGCCCAATACTTGTGCTAGATGGGCGCGTCACTGCCAAGGACTACCGAACTATTCTTGAGGACCATGTGCCTCCAATGGTTCAAACATTGTGTCCTGAAGGCGGTGCCGTGTATCAGGATGACAATGCACCAATACACACAGCAAGACTGGTGAAAGATTGGTTTGATGAACATGAAGTGAAGTTGAACATCTCCCATGGCCTGCACAGTCACCAGATCTAAATATTATTGAGCCACTTTGGGGTGTTTTGGTGGAGCGAGTCAGGAAACGTTTTCCTCCACCTGTATCACGTATTGACCTGGCCACTATCCTGCAAGAAGAATGGCTTAAAATCCCTCTGACCACTGTGTAGGACTTGTATATGTCATTCCCAAGATGAATTGATGCTGTATTGGCCGCAAAAGGAGGCCCTACACCATACTAATAAATTATTGTGGTCTAAAACCAGGTGTTTCAGTTTCATTGTCCAACCCCCGTATATTCCTGTTGGTGTGAGCTAAATCCAGCTTAATCCAACCTCCATGCTGTTTGGACTTACATTACCATCCTGAAAATGGGCCAACATAAATAAAACAAGGAATGGTAATTTACTTAAACATTAAGGACACAGGGAGCTTGCAGACCAACTAAGTGGTACAAATTTCCAGGCTCTTTTTTTACTGAGAATCATTACTGGCTTTCATCTCCACAAAGAAAACCTCTCCAAATGGAGAAGAAGAAAGAATCAGCTTTTTTTGAGATCAAATGTTGAATGAAATGAAAAGCCATCTTTTTACTGGAAGAAAATGGCTCAGGAAAATGGGTGATAACGACTTTCTAAGGTTTCCAAGAGCTGTTGTTGTTTCAGTCGAACTGCTAAGGGGCTATTGAAAATAATGGGGCAGAGAAAAATTATATCTTTCTCTATCCTACCACTAGTTATATAAGACATACAGGTACAATTTTGTGCAAAAGTCTTGAGTCATTCATTTCTTTAAAATGTGCATATATATATATATATATACAGTGCCTTGCGAAAGTATTCGGGCCCCTTGAACCTTTCAACCTCTTGCCACATTTCAGGCTTCAGACATAAAGATATAAAATTCGAATTTTTTGTGAAGAATCAACAACAAGTGGGACACGATCGTGAAGTGGAATGAAATTTATTGGATGTGTCAAACTTGTTTAACAAATAAAAAACTGAAAAGTAATAAATTATTGTGGTCTAAAACCAGGTGTTTCAGTTTCATTGTCCAACCCCTGTACATGAGCAAATAAACTCACACACTATAAGCGAAAGTCAATCCTTAAAGTAACATAAAGAGAAAAGCTGGTAATATTTGTTTCTCATCAGGTACAATAACCTGGACACTTTTATAAAAATGTTTATAAGAATTTATCTGTAACATTGTTATTAACATCAATATACACAGAAAATAAAAAAATTTAAAGTTTTGTTTGTAAACCAAATATGATGCCTGAATATAAAATATGAGTTCAACAAATAGTTTTTTCTTTCGGGCAACACGAAAATCGTTTCAAATAAAATGTAAAATTAGATTTTTGAGCTCTTTGTGGTTTTACTGGTATCGTGTCAAATCAAATTCCTGTTTCTGTGCGTCCAGGTGTCCATCGTGAAAAGCGAGGAGACCAAAGTTCGTCAGGAGGACCTCAGTAAGCTATTGTATGAAGTTCAGCTTCTAAGAACACAGCAGGATAACATGGAGTGTCAGATCCAGGACATGAAGCAGTGAGTTATGACTGTTTTTTAAAATGAGTTGCATCTGTGAAAAACTAATCAAACAAGAACAATATACACAGCCCAACACAACTAACATTACGTTTTTTTTTCTCCAAATTAAACACAAATTGCAACTTTTAATGGCCAATGCTTTCTCTTCAGTATTCAACCCCTTCATTCAAGCATGTACAGTTCTTAGCAGAGCCCTCTTTTGCTGTTCAGACCTGCTGCAAACATGATTGATAGCCAGACACTGAGCATCACTGAGCCACCAACATGCTTGACTGTAGACATGGTAGACATTTTTTCCAGCGTATGCTTAATTTCCCTCCTCCAGACATACTGCTGATCCAGAGACTCGAACTGTTTTAGTTTTGGTACAAAGTTTCACAGAATAGAGTCCTATTATAGAGTCATGTCAGAGCAGCTTCTGAGCTGTCAGTTATTGTTCTTGTTATGTTGGAACAAATCACTCAGTGGATCAATGGCCATTGTTGCTCAAAATAGCTGCTCTGGGTCCATTGTGTGAAGAAGCAGCTTTGTGCTCGGTATTGTTTGGTGATGTGAGGAGAGAATGTTCACCTCATCACCTGACTGACACACACACACACACACACACACACACACACACACACACACACACACACACAACTAATGACAAACTCAGAAAGGACAGCACACATGTCCCAGCAGCATGTTTGTGTCTTTTTCTTTAAAATCCTGATTTATAAAACATCCAGATAATGATGACAACAAAAGTTAATTTTGCTGTTGTTTCTGTTTTATAAAACTATGGAATGAGCTGGAACTATGGTCGTACTCATTAGTTTCTACCTTTTAGCCACATTCTAAAAAACATGGTGTCTGCTTTTTCATAGCAAGAGTAGATTTCAAACGAAAGACCTATATGTTGTTCTACGAGACGAATAGACAGTGTGTGCATATAAACCTGACAGATTATTTTCTAGAGATATATATTTTTTATACTGTCCCAGTTATAGCAGTTGATACAATCTGCAAATCACAACAAAATCCAAACTATGATTTGGAGTTACAAGGACACAAGAATGGTTAATATTATGCCCCATCACTACTTAGTGTTCAAGGCCCAAGTAGAAAATAGAGAAATGTTATACAGAGTTGGTTTCAACCGTATTATTAAAAGCAGAATCTATGCTGTGGGTAAAAATATTCATTCTTTAGCATCCAGAGGAAGACCTGGAAGCAAAAAAATGTGCAATAGGAAGAGTAAAACTAATTTCCCATGAAAGACATGCAGGAAACGCACTACAAGAACAGAGAAAATAAGGTAAGGTGTGTACTAACAGAGAAAGTCAATTGAATAAAACTCAAAACCTGGAAGAAAGACAGGATGAAAAAAACACTGTGGTGCAGGGGGGGTTAAAATCTATCTGAGGGGGAGCCCAAGACATCCCCAAAGTGTTCAGAGTCATCCCCTGAGCCTTCTCCCAGTGGGACGTGCCTGGAACCCCACCCAGGGGGAGGAGTCCAGGATACAGATTCATCTGATACAGATGCCAGAGCCATCTCAACTGACTCCTCTCGATGTAGAGGAGCAGCAGCTCTACTCCGAGCTCATTCCAGATGGCTGAGGTCCTCATCCTATCTATAAGGGAGTGCCCAGCCTCCCTGTCGAGGAAGCTCATTGCATCGGACTGGCATTGCTTTGTTACTGTGGCAGTGGCACTGGTCCGTCTGCAGAAAACATCTAAAATTTCCTAATCATGATCAAGCCTGGCTGACTGTTTAATATGGGAGAAAAACTGTTTATTAGAGCCATTTCCACTTCTATAAAAACATAAATAAAATGTGACTCTCTTAGTGACATGAACTGAGTAATATAATATTGATCTTGTGTTTGATGAGTTTTCTTTCTCTCCATCCACAAACCAAGCAGCACAAAGTAGAGCAGACAGCATAAGGAAACGATACCTTTACTATCTTTGCCTTGACTATGTAACATTTTCTCTTTCTTCTCTCTAATCATGATGTACCGATCACTTAAACATTTGGATTTTCTATATTGATGTTGATCATATTGATTCTGCAACCACTGATGCAGTTGATTGTGATTCAGTTAGTTGTGCAGCCCTGGTGCAAACAATTATACCTAAACTGTATATAAGATTTTTAACCTTCTAAAGAGGCTTTTGTTTGTGCTCCTGCATGCAGGCAGAATGAGGTTCTTTGGAGAGAGGTGGTGTCATTGAGACAGAACCACACGCAGCAACAGAAGGTGATGAACAAGGTTAGTTTCACGTCTGAAAACAAACCAAATTTACAAGTGATTCAAACAGAAACTAAACTAAACCAACACATAGTACAGTCATGAAATCTTATTCCATGGTTTGAAAAACCCGTTTTAATCTGAAAACTCTCGAACATTCAAACTAAATCAGTCATACAGTTTCAGTTAGATGAGCACAACCACTAGCTCACACGTTTTGTCCCCACTTACACTCATTCAGCAGCTGAACAGGATTTATTAGTAGAGTAAATTCAAAATGTATTTATGCATAGTTTATATATACAGTTTTTACACCATGTTTTAGACTGTACCTACTGTCATGCAAGCATGAGATTAATGTTTAATTGGGCTGGTTTTTACTGTTTTCTCTCTTATTATGAACAGACTTTATGTTTAACAGATTAACATGCTAACAACACCTCTTACTCTCTTAGATTAATTATTTTTCTGTTTAAATCAGTAACACTGATGCAGGCAGTAGCTGCAAAGCAGGAGAGGCCGTCCCAACATGTGGCTATAATTCACACATAAACAGATCCACATACAAACCACACAATAAACCACCCAGGGGGACATTAGGGGTTCAGTGGACAAAGTTTTAATCCCAAAAAATATGTCTAAAGGTTCAAAGAAGCATTATGTAAGCACAAATTTACATATTTATATTACTAATTTTAAAAATGAAATTAAAAATAAAATCCAAATTCGAGCTTTAACTTATTCCAGACCAATTTATTGTCATTTTAGCATATCAGTTGTGTCACACCAGGCTGGATAAATAATTGATTTGTAAAATGCATTATGTCATTGGCTCAAAACCACATCAAGCTGTCCGTTTGTCTGGATTCTTTCTGCACACATTTGCAGAGGACCTTGTTATATTTTCTAATACAAAGCAAACCACCTGGTAGAAATGATGAGGTTGTCTCTCTTTCCCTAATTTTGGATCCCACATTGACTCAAACCATATTTGCTGTTTCTCTGGCTGTGAGACCAACCAATGATGCTGATTCATGCTGTGCTTTCTCTCTCTTCGCCAGCTGATTCAGTTCCTGTTCAGCCAGATGCAGTCAAGCACACCCAGTGCTGTGGGCCTGAAGAGAAAACTGTGAGTGCCACACACACACACACACACACAGCAACGGTCAACAAAAATGGGACAAACAGGGCTGCTGTGGGGCAGAGGGAAGGGCTGCCTCAGCTGACAAACTAAACGATCTAACTCAACACATACTGTGAATGGAGACAAGTGCTGAATCAGTCAGTCAGGTGCTTCCCTCACAGTGAAGGCAGCGCACAGTGCATGACCCTGTTACAGTCCGTCAATGTGGGTAAAATGCTGGTTCAGCTCTGTAGCTGAGAGTGAACAAGGCCAGGATGAGAAAGGAGAGGCATGCTCAAATACAAAAGTGACAAAAAAACATGTGACTTCCTGGTCTGCAGTACTTCATACCTACACAGGTTTTCTTTCTCTCATCTCTCTGAAATCCAGGTGTTGTTCTTTGTTCTTTTTTGACCTCCTGGATTAGTCACGATACACCCTCACAGTCCCAGGAAAGTTTTGGTAGATACCTACACAAAGCTTTTGTTCTTTCATCTTTCTGAAATCCAGAAGCTGCGTTTTGGCAACTGACTGAGCTTTTCTCCTTGGTTCCTACAATGAACCATCTGGAGAGGCTTATCTAAATGATCAGAAAAACTGAAGTAAAATCTGAAAAATAAGATTACCATGTTCTCAAAATGTTCTTATGGTGACATAATTGCATTAGTGGACAGCACTGTTGTCACAACTAAAAGGCCTCTCTGTTGATAGTTTACCACTTCTGGATGAGGGTTCTTGCAAAAACATTCATAAACGTGGAACATTTCAAAAACTGAGCTTGATTTGTTTGAATCAGAACTTATTTTGAGATTTAGTTCCTCTAGATTTAGTCCAATAGTTATCTGTGTTTCGTGATTGTTTATTTCAGTTTTCAACTTGTTGGTAAAATGTCACAACTGCAACAAAGCTTTTATGATCCCTTACAAAAGTAATTTTCATTAGATTCTGGCACACTCTTCTTTGCAAAACTGTTTTAATTTAACCACATTGTAGAGTTTTGCCAGCATGACTGTTCTGCTTGAATTCATGCCACAGTATCTCAGCCAGATTTACATCTGGACTTTGACTAGGCTACTGCCTTTTTTACCATTTAGATGTGGATTTCATTCTATGTTTTGGATCATTGTCCTGCTGAATAACTCAAGTGCACTTGAGCTTAAAGTCTCAAACTGATGGCCAGATATGTATGGCTCCCATCAGTTACAGTAAGATGTCCAGGTTCTGAAGCAGAAAAACAGCCCCAGACCATCACACCACCACCATGCTTGACTATGAGAATGTGTAACAAATGCCTTGTTAGTTTGTTAGATGTTGTTCTGGGTCCTTCTGTGACTTCATGGGTGAGTCCCGATGCAGTCTTGCAGTAAGTTGTGTATACTGGCTTTCACTGTGGTTCTCAGGAGTCCTCAGAGCCATAGAATAGCTTTATATCCCTTTAAAGACTGATAGACATCCATAACTCTGTTTCTAATGTGTTCTTGAATTTCTTTGGAGCAGCACCTAGAGTGGCTTTTTGTAATATTCTAAACTAGTTCAGGTTTTCAGACAGGTTCTATCTATCAATATAATGTCACATATTTCCCATAATAAATGAAATCATCATGATAACTGAACTTTGTATAGTCTCAGGCTACATTTGTCTTGAAAAAACATTTTGTTGATGAGCTGAAACATTTTAGTTTGACAAAAAAAGCAAAAATAGAAAAAAATCTTAAATGTGACTGTCAACAACTAATTAGTAGGGGAAACAAGACTAAATAACAAAACTCAGGATAACAGAGCTACTATAACCAAACATAAACTATAATAATCTGGAGAGTAACAACTAACCAGACTAATCTGACCACATGAGGAAAAACCTAACTGGGAAAAGTAAACAAACACAGAACACTAAGTGACAGACTGCAACTAATGAGACCAGACAGAGAACATAAACACAAGGGACTAACCAAAAGAAAACTATACTAAATAACAAACATGGGGAACAAACTACACTACTCAAAAAAAATAAAGGGAACAGTCAAATAACATCCTAGATCTGAATGAATGAAATATTCTCATTGAATACTTTGTTCTGTACAAAGTTGAATGTGCTGACAACAAAATCACACAAAAATCATCAATGGAAATCAAATTTATTAACCAATGGAGGCCTGGATTTGGAGCCACAAACAAAATTAATGTGGAAAAACTCACTACAGGCTGATCCAACTTTGATGTAATGTCCTTAAAACAAGTCAAAATGAGGCTCAGTATTGTGTGTGACCTCCACGTGCCTGTATGACCTCCCTACAACGTCTGGACATGCTCCTGATGAGATGGTGGATATTCTCCTGAGGGATCTCCTCCCAGACCTGGACTAAAGCATCCACCAACTCCTGGACAGTCTGTGGTGCAACGGGACGTTGGTGGATGGAGCGAGACATGATGTCCCAGATGTGCTCAATCAGATTCAGGTCTGGGGAACGGGCGGGCCAGTCCATAGCTTCAATGTCTTCATCTTGCAGGAACTGCTGACACACTCCAGCTACATGAGGTCTAGCATTGTCCTGCATTAGGAGGAACCAGGACCAACCACACCAGCTTATGGTCTCACAAGGGGTCTGAGGATTTCATCTCGGTACCTAATGGCAGTCAGGCTACCTCTAGCGAGCACATTGAGGGCCATGCGGCCCTCCAAAGGAATGCCACCCCACACCATTACTGACCCACTGCCAAACCGGTCATGCTGGAGGATGTTGCAGGCAGCAGATTGTTCTCCACGGTGTCTCCAGACTCTGTCATGTCTGTCACATGTGCTCAGTGTGAACCTGCTTTCATCTGTGAAGACCACAGGGCGCCAGTGGCGAATTTGCCAATCCTGGTGTTCTCTGGCAAATACCAAGCGTCCTGCATGGTGTTGGGCTGTGAGCACAATCCCCATTTGTGGACGTCAGTCCCTCATACCATCCTCATGGAGTCGGTTTCTAACCGTTTGTGCAGACACATGCACATTTGTGGCCTGCTGGAGGTCATTCTGCAGGGGTCTGGCAGTGCTGCTCCTGTTCCTCCTTGCACAAAGGCGGAGGTAGTGGTCCTGCTGCTGGGTTGTTGTCCTCCTACGGCCTCCTCCACGTCTCCTGGTGTACTGGCCTGTCTCCTGGTAGCGTCTCCAGGCTCTGGACACTACGCTGACAGACACAGCAAACCTTCTTGCCACAGCTCACATTGATGTGCCATCCTGGATGAGCTGCACTACCTGAGCCACTTGTGTGGGTTGTAGTGTCCGTCTCATGCTACCACGAGTGTGAAAGCACCACCAACATTCAAAAGTGACCAAAACATCAGCCAGAAAGCATCGGTACTGAGAAGTGGTCTGTGGTCCCCACCTGCAGAACCACTCCTTTATTGAGTGAGTCTTGCTAATCGCCAAAGATTTCCTCCTGTTGTCTTTTCCATTTGAACAACAGATGTGAAACTGATTGTCAATCAGTGTTGCTTCATAAGTGGACAGTTTGATTTCACTGAAGTTTGATTTACTTGGAGTTATATTGTGTTGTTTAAGTGTTCCCTATATTTTTTTGAGCACTGTAGATCTAAAGGGAAACACATGAACACCAGAATCTAGACAGTTATAACTTAACAGAAGTAAACTACTAATCAGAAGGAACAGAAAAACACCTAACTAACAAAAAACCCAAAATGGCAGATCCTGACAGTGACAAATCCTTTCTTCATGGCCTTTTTGGTATCACAACAACTAAACTGGGGGAAAAAATCTAAAACTGAAACTGAATCTTTCCTTCAGCAGAAAAAGTCACCCCAAAATTAGAGGATTAACAAAGGAGAATTGAATTGAAATGAATTGTATTGTATTGAACTGAACTGAACTGAAGCTTTGTCTGTTTTTGATGTCAGAAAACATGAAGCCAACTGTATGGTTTTACCCATTACAAAAAATACTTCACCAACAAAGGAGAACATTAAACTATAATTCCCTTTAACACACCTGTGAACAGTTTTTAATTCCTCTTTCAGGTGAGATTTAAGCTTTTAGCACCCCTGACTGAAAGCTTTTGTTCCCATCAGGCCTCTGATGTTGGATGACAGCTCTCCCAGCCCTCCTCCCCCCAAGTTCAGTCATAGTCATCACATAGAGCCTCCGCATGAATCCTACTACATCCACTCAGTGAGTAAATCAGCAGTTTACAGTAAAATATAACAAAGAAATATGACCCAAAAGTCAATTAGCATTATTAGATTTGTTAGAATATATATATGTAAAGTTGTTAATGCTCTGTCGACTTTCTAAATGACATATTTTGCTGGGATCTATAATTACTCAATCTCTGAGCTAAAGATCTTTCATGTTCAGCAGAAATGTTGCCAGCAGCCACATGCACTGAACCTCAGCTGCAGCTTCCAAGTTACAGCCAGGGGTTTCTGACTAGCCATGCGTGCAGGGAAGGTTATTTATTTATGGCAGCCTCTGAGTTATTCATGCAAATTTGACCCAAAATGTCTTAAATCATATGTATTTGTTCAGCTGCAAAGAAAATAAATCAATCTGATGAGAAACCTCTTTGAGCAGTCTGAACACTAGAGGGAAGCAATGCGCAATGATCGATTTCATGGGCAACATACACTCATCGGCCACTTTATTAGGTACACCTTGCTAGTACCGGGACCCCCTTTTGTCTTCAGAACTGCCTTAATCCTTCATGGCATAGATTAAACAAGGTACTGGAAACATTCCTCAGAGTTTGGTCCATATTGACATGATAGCATCACACAGATGCTGCAGATTTGTCGGCTGCACATCCAGGATGCGAATCTCCCGTTCCACCACCATCCCAAAGGTGCTCTATTGGATTGAGATTTGGTGACTGGAGGCCATTTGAGTCCAGTGAACTCGTTGTCATGTTCAAGAAACCAGTCTGAGATGATTCGTGCTTTATGACATGGTGTGTTATCCGCTGGAAGTAACCATCAGAAAATGGATACACTGTGGTCATAAAGGGATGGACATGGTCAGCAACAATACTCAGGTAGGCTGTGGCATTGACATGATGCTCAGGGGCCCAAAGTGTGCCAAGAAAATATCCTCCACACCATTACACCACCACTACCAGCCTGAACCGTTGATATAAGGCAGGATGGATCCATGCTTTCATGTTGCTGACGACAAATTCTGACCCTACCATCCGAATGTTGCAGCAGAAATCAAGACTCATCAGACCAGCCAGCGTTTTTCCATCTTCTGTTGTCCAATTTTGATGAGCCTGTGTGAATTGTAGCCTCAGTTTCCTGTTCTTAGCTGACAGAAGAGGCCCCCGGTGTGGTCTTCTGCTGCTGTAGCCCATCTGCCTCAAGGTTCGACGTGTTGTGTTTTCAGAGATGGTCCTCTGCATGCCTTGGTTGTAACGAGTGGTTATTTGAGTTACTGTTGCCTTTCTATCAGCTCAAACCAGTCTGGCCATTGTCCTCTGACCTCTGGCATCGACAAGGCATTTGCGCCCACAGAACTGCCGCTCACTGGATATTTTCTCTTTTTCGGATCATTCTCTGTAAACCCTAGAGATGGTAGTGCGTGAAAATCCCAGTAGATCAGCAGTTTCTGAAATACTCAGACCAGCCCGTCTGGCACCAACAACCATGCTACGTTCAAAGTCACTTAAATCACCTTTCTACCCCATTCTGATGCTCGGTTTGAACTGCAGCAGATCATCTTGACCATGTCTACATGTCTAAATGCAGTGAGTTGCTGCCATGTGATTGGCTAATTAGAAATTTGCGTTAACGAGCAGCTGGACAGGTGTACCTAATAAAATGGCCAGTGAGTATAATTGAGCTGTTTTTCACTGCGCACAGACAGTTAAATATATCTGATTCGTTTTTAAAGAAGAGTGGAAAGAGAAGAAGGAACAGCTGCAGAATTTGCAACTTTAAAATGTTTTACACACACATGCCACTTTGTTTTTTGTTGTATCCTTTCTCTTCTCAGCCATCAAGCGATGCTGTGTCTACTGATGATCTGACAGGAGGACCAATCATATCAGATGTTACTGACATGTCACAGACCAGCAAGGCCATTCAGATGCAGTCTGTTGAGAGCAGGTGAGTCAGAACCTTACACACTGATTTAACAAAACCTCCTCTATCTCCTAATCACTTCAAGGTCTCAAAAGGTTAAAAACAGGTTCTAGCTTAGCGTCGGTAAATTGTCTCTGTCTCCGTGCGCAGGGAGAAGTGCATGATGCTCATTAAAGAAGAGCCTGTGAGCCCAGGAGTGCGCGGTGGGGGAAAAGGGGGTGGCATTGGTGGAGAAGAAGCCGTGGCAATGACCTCCACCTGTGAGGTCTGCACCTCTGAGCCTCCAGTCCTCCCTGTCGCCATGGTGCAGTCTGTCCTGGAGGGGAGGGGTTCAGCAGCTTCAGTGATAGAGAGGAGAAGCAGGAGACCTGCCCTCGACAGGTACGTAAACCCAGGTGAACATCCTGACAGAAGTTGATGCTTTTGTGTGTTAATTACTACTACGTCTGTGTGCAGAGCTGAGCTTTCAGAGTCAGTGGAGAACGTAGACATGAGCCTGGAGGAGCTACAGCAGCTGCTGCTCAGGAGCCACCAGCAGAGTGCTCTGGAAACTGGAGCTGGCACTGTAATGGATGTAAGTAGATGTGTAGCAGTACCACAGAACAGACACAACTCAAATATGAGCCAATATTAACATCACCAATTCTCATACAGCATGATGAAGACAATCTTTCTATGGTAATGAAAATCCACTCACCATGTGATGCTGAATGCTTGCTGCTTGAAAGCACTCACAGTGAATTGTAATGTTATCTTCATATCAGACGATCCTGTAATATACAAAATAAATTTAAACAAGAAAGCAATATGAAGTAACGTATCTGGTTGTGACACAGCAGAACACTGTGAATTCCACACCCTGTATACACACACTATTCTGAACACCAGAAGTGACTCACATACTTTAAAGAGGTGAGATGACTTGATGTTTCAGAAATTCTCCTTCATTTTCTGGCCCATATTAGATGTGTTTCTCAAAACGCCAGCATACATGGTAAGCTGCAAAACAGTGTGGCAGCAGCTTTAAATTCCCACCACAGCATTTCAGTCTGGTTAAGGTCTGGACTTTGACTGCACCATTGCGGCACCTTAATTCTATTTCTTCAGTCATTCTGTTGTAGATTTGCTGTCGTACCCGTACTCGTCGTCTTCCGCTTATCCGGGACCAAGTCGCGGGGGCAGCAGACTCAGCAGAGACACCCAGACGTCCCTCTCCCCAGACACCTCCTCCAGCTCCTCCGGGGGGAGCCCAAGGCGTTCCCAGGCCAGCCGAGAGACATAGTCCCTCCAGCGTGTCCTGGGCCATCCCCTGGGCCTCCTCCCGGTGGGAGGTGCCTGGAACACCTCCAGAGGAAGGCGTCCAGGAGGCATCCGATATAGATGCCCGAGCCACCTCAACTGGCTCCTCTCGATGTGGAGGAGCAGGGGCTCTACTCCGAGCCCCTCCTGGATTTGCTGCTGTATTCGGGAACATTGTTCTGCTGATGACCTAGTTTGGGCCAAATTTCAGCTGTCTGACAGATGGCCTCACAATGGACTCTAGAATACTTTGGTACACAGAGGTGTACATGGTAAACTCATTGGGCGCAATCTGCCCAGTTTTGTTGGAATCAAAACAAGCCCAAATAATTAGCCCTCTAATACCATGCTTGACAGTTGGTGTTGGGCTTTAATGCTGTATTGGACTTTCTCCAAACATGGTGGGTGTCATGCCACACATATCTACCCTGGTCCCATCTGTTCAAAGAAAAATGTTTTGTTCAGGCTTTCCAAATAAGCCTTACTTGTTGAATCTTTTTCTGGATGTTCTTTCACAAACTTTAACATTGAACATGCTTATTGAGGTTTGTACTGTTTGAGATGGAACTCCTTTTCTCATTTTTCTTCACAGTGTGAATCTGGGGTGAATTTGCTTAGATGTCCACTCCTTACATTTCTTTTTCAGTTTCTGAAAAACTGTCACTCAGTAGAATTATTGACTACAAATAGTTTGAAATAGGCATTAGAACCCTTCCAATATTGATGGGCAGTAATAGTTGCTGTTTAAAGGTATTTGCTGATCTGATTTCACGATAGTATTGTTTTAGCATCGATATGTACGTTATACAGCAGTAAACTGTAAAGACTGCTTTTATAGAAGTGGTCACATTGATTGGGATCAACTAGGTAATATATTTAATTAATTAATTATTTTCATTTAACATCTAGTTTTTAAGGAGGTTTAGTTTGTTTTATTGGTGTTAAACTCATTTACAATGAAACTAAAACTGGAAGTCGGTCTAAATGTTACCATGGTTGTACATTCAGACACATCTGCTCGTTAATTTTCCACAATAAAGATATGAATCACTAAGTCTTTCTTCTTCATGTGTTTCTGTAGCCTTTCAGTTTAAGCCTGCCTCTGACTGAGTGGAATTTCCCTGAGATGGAGTCCAACCTCAAATCTGTAAGTCAAAATGTGTTGTCTTTGTTGCTGTAGAGCAAACCCAAACCAAACTGAATAATGTGTTGTGAATTAACTGAAAAACAGAAAACAGTAAAAAGCCACAAATCTAATGATGGCATTGTGTGTCAAGAACAAACCATCATTCACAATGTAAAAAAATATTTCAATTAATAAAAAAGTACAATTATATGTCGGTTTTGTAAAGCTATAGAAACAATTATTAAGCCTTTTCCAGATACATGAGGGGAAAGTAAAACAGGTGTGGAAAATGAAAAAGAATTAAAATAAAATCTTACTTTTGGCATTTACCATGACTTTCAACTTATACAACTTTTGTTGGCAGAAGCTCTAGTTTGTTTTGTTTAAAGTGAATTTTATTCTTTATTTTACACCACATCCTGCTTTTCAGGAGAGTAACAGATTCTTGAAAGTTGCCACAGAAAAATGAGATTAGAATAAAATGTCTTTCTAATCATGCCTTATGGTTGAAGGAGGGCTCCATAAAATCTATACTATAAATGCAGAGAATCTTAACTTTGTGACCAGACTGAAGAGAAATCTGTAACTTTTCATGTAGTTATATGAGCAGGTACCAGCTATGTTCTTCAAGCATTAAGAGAACCTGAGGGATTGTAGGAGTGTAAAAATCACACCTAAACTCTGAATACACAGATTCATCAATACTGTAATAGATGGAGAGAGGCAGTAAAATCATTAAACTCAATCATTTATCTTTTAAACATTTAATTGTCTCATAAGCTTTTGAAATAGTGAAAGCATCAGTTAGGAAGACGATTATATTAAACAGTATGATCCTCATATAACATTTAGCACTATCACACAAGAGGCCTTTTAAAAGATAGCTTTATTTTGAGCTTCAGAAAGAAAAGACACTTAAAGCCTGAGCTCACCAAGTAATCAATAACTTTTCAATAACAATTTTTCTCAGCAGCTTCAACTGAACAGACAGGATGCTGAAGCTCTGAGGCTAAGCCATCTTTTATTGGGTTGTGAAAGGAACAACTAACCATCACAGATGGTGTAAACAAACTGCATTTATGATCAAATCTACTGCTTATAAATTCTTTATGGCAAACGTATGGATAAACTTGTGATTATCTATCTATCTAGCCATCCATCCATACAGTATATATATATATATATATATATATATATATACGGTGCCTTGCGAAGGTTTTCGGCCCTGTTGAACTTTTCAACCTCTTGCCACATTTCAGGCTTCAAACATAAAGATATAAAATTCAAATTTTTTGTGAAGAATCAACAAGTGGGACACAATCGTGAAGTGGAATAAAATTTATTGGATGTGTCAAACGTTTTTAACAAATAAAAAACTGAAAAGTGGGGCGTGCAATATTATTCGGCTGTTCACGAACGCTCTCCATCCAACCTCACTGAGATCCAGCTGTTTTGCAAGGAAGAATGGGCAAGAATTTCAGTCTCTCGATGTGCAAAACTGATAGAGACATACCCCAAGTGACTTGGAGCTGTAATTGCAGCAAAGGGTGGCGCTACAAAGTATTAACGCAAGGGGGTCGAATAATATTGCACGCCCCACTTTTCAGTTTTTTATTTGTTAAACAAGTTTGACACATCCAATAAATTTCATTCTACTTCACGATCGTGTCCCACTTGTTGTTGATTCTTCACAAAAAATTTGAATTTTATATCTTTATGTTTGAAGCCTGAAATGTGGCAAGAGGTTGAAAAGTTCAAGGGGCCCGAATACGTTCGCAAGGCACTGTATATATATATATATATATATATATATATATATATATATATATATATACTAGGACAGTCAAAGCCATTGCAATTTCTTTCCAGAAAGTCTTCCTAAATCCCAGCACATTTTAAAGAAATGAATGACTCAAGACTTTTGCACAAAATTGTACCTGTATGTCTTATATAACTAGTGGTAGGATAGAGAAAGATATAATTTTTCTCTGCCCCATTATTTTCAACAGCCCCTTAGCAGTTCGACTGAAACAACAACAGCTCTTGGAAACCTTAGAAAGTCGTTATCACCCATTTTCCTGAGCCATTTTCTTCCAGTAAAAAGATGGCTTTTCATTTCATTCAACATTTGATCTCAAAAAAAGCTGATTCTTTCTTCTTCTCCATTTGGAGAGGTTTTCTTTGTGGAGATGAAAGCCAGTAATGATTCTCAGTAAAAAAAAGAGCCTGGAAATTTTTACCACTTAGTTGGTCTGCAAGCTCCCTGTGTCCTTAATGTTTAAGTAAATTACCATTCATTGTTTTATTTATGTTGGCCCATTTTCAGGACGGTAATGTAAGTCCAAACAGCATGGAGGTTGAATTAAGCTGGATTTAGCTCACACCAACAGGAATATACGGGGGTTGGACAATGAAACTGAAAGACCTGGTTTTAGACCACAATAATTTATTAGTATGGAGTAGGGCCTCCTTTTGCAGCCAATACAGCATCAATTTGTCTTGGGAATGACATATACAAGTCCTGCACAGTGGTCAGAGGGATTTTAAGCCATTCTTCTTGCAGGATAGTGGCCAGGTCAATACGTGATACAGGTGGAGGAAAACGTTTCCTGACTCGCTCCTCCAAAACACCCCAAAGTGGCTCAATAATATTTAGATCTGGTGACTGTGCAGGCCATGGGAGATGTTCAACTTCACTTTCATGTTCATCAAACCAATCTTTCACCAGTCGTGCTGTGTGTATTGGTGCATTGTCATCCTGATACACGGCACCGCCTTCAGGATACAATGTTTGAACCATTGGATGCACATGGTCCTCAAGAATGGTTCGGTAGTCCTTGGCAGTGACGCGCCCATCTAGCACAAGTATTGGACCAAGGGAATGCCATATATGGCAGCCCAAACCATCACTAATCCACCCCCATGCTTCACTCTGGGCATGCAACAGTCTGGGTGGTACGCTTCTTTGGGGCTTCTCCACACCGTAACTCTCCTGGATGTGGGGAAAACAGTAAAGGTGGACTCATCAGAGAACAATACATGTTCACATTGTCCACAGCCCAATATTTACGCTCCTTGCACCATTGAAACCGACGTTTGGCATTGGCATGAGTGACCAAAGGTTTGGCTATAGCAGCCCGGCCGTGTATATTGACCCTGTGGAACTCCTGTGCTCTTACCCTGGTAATTAAACCTTCACACTCTGCTCTTACTGGTGCAATGTGCAATCAATGAAGACTGGCTATCAGGCTGGTCCAATTTAGCCATGAAACCTCCCACACTAAAATGACAGGTGTTTCAGTTTAATTGTCCAACCCTTGTATGTATATATATATATATATATATATATATATATATATATATATATATATATATATATATATATATATATATATATGTGTACAGTGCCTTGCGAAAGTACTCGGCCCCCTTGAACTGGTCAGCCTCTTGCCAGACTGATGATGATAAATAGACTCCACCTGTGTGTAATCAAGTCTCCGTATAAATGCACCTGCTCTGTGATAGTCTCAGGGCTCTGTTCAAAGCGCAGAGAGCATCATGAAGACCAAGGAACACACCAGGCAGGTCCGAGATACTGTTGTGGAGAAGTTTAAAGCCGGATTTGGATACAAAAAGATTTCCCAAGCTTTAAACATCCCAAGGAGCACTGTGCAAGCAATCATATTGAAATGGAAGGAGTATCAGACCACTGCAAATCTATCAAGACCCGGCCGTCCCTCTAAACTTTCATCACGAACAAGGAGAAGACTGATCAGAGGTGCAGCCAAGAGGCCCATGATCACTCTGGATGAACTGCAGAGATCTACAGCTGAGGTGGGAGAGTCTGTCCATAGGACAACAATCAGACGTACACTGCAAAAATCTGGCCTTTATGGAAGAGTGGCAAGAAGAAAGCCATTTCTCAAAGATATCCATAAAAAGTCTCGTTTAAAGTTTGCCACAAGCCACCTGGGAGACACACCAAACATGTGGAAGAAGGTGCTCTGGTCAGATGAAACCAAAATCGAACTGTTTGGTCACAATGCAAAACAATATGTTTGGCATAAAAGCAACACAGCTCATCACCGTGAACACACCATCCCCACTGTCAAACATGGTGGTGGCAGCATCATGGTTTGGGCCTGCTTTTCGTCAGCAGGGACAGAGAAGATGGTCAAAATTGATGGGAAGATGGATGGGGCCAAATACAGGACCATTCTGGAAGAAAACCTGTTGGAGTCTGCAAGAGACCTGAGACTGGGACGGAGATTTATCTTCCAACAAGACAATGATCCAAAACATAAAGCCAAATCTACAATGGAATGGTTCACAAATAAACGTATCCAGGTGTTGGAATGGCCAAGTCAAAGTCCAGACCTGAATCAAATCGAGAATCTGTGGAAAGAGCTGAAGACTGCTGTTCATGAATGCTCTCCATCCAACCTCACTGAGGTTGAGCTGTTTTGCAAGGAAGAATGGGCAAGAATTTCAGTCTCTTGATGTGCAAAACTGATAGAGACAAACCCCAAGTGACTTGCAGCTGTAATTACAGCAAAGGGTGGAGCTACAAAGTATTAACGCAAGGGGGCCGAATAATATTGAACTCCCCACTTTTCAGTTTTTTATTTGTTAAACAAGTTTGACACATCCAATAAATTTCATTTCACGATTGTGTCACACTACAGGTCCTTCTCAAAATATTAGCATATTGTGATAAAGTTCATTATTTTCCATAATGTCATGATGAAAATTTAACATTCATATATTTTAGATTCATTGCACACTAACTGAAATATTTCAGGTCTTTCATTGTCTTAATACGGATGATTTTGGCATACAGCTCATGAAAACCCAAAATTCCTATCTCACAAAATTAGCATATCATTAAAAGGGTCTCTAAACGAACTATGAACCTAATCATCTGAATCAACGAGTTAACTCTAAACACCTGCAAAAGATTCCTGAGGCCTTTAAAACTCCCAGCCTGGTTCATCACTCGAAACCCCAATCATGGGTAAGACTGCCAACCTGACTGCTGTCCAGAAGGCCACTATTGACACCCTCAAGCAAGAGGGTAAGACACAGAAAGATATTTCTGAACGAATAGGCTGTTCCCAGAGTGCTGTATCAAGGCACCTCAGTGGGAAGTCTGTGGGAAGGAAAAAGTGTGGCAGAAAACGCTGCACAACGAGAAGAGGTGACCGGACCCTGAGGAAGATTGTGGAGAAGGGCCGATTCCAGACCTTGGGGGACCTGCGGAAGCAGTGGACTGAGTTTGGAGTAGAAACATCCAGAGCCATCGTGCACAGACGTGTGCAGGAAATGGGCTACAGGTGCCGCATTTCCCTGGTCAAGCCACTTTTGAACCAGAAACAGCGGCAGAAGCGCCTGACCTGGGCTACAGAAAAGCAGCACTGGACTGTTGCTCAGTGGTCCAAAGTACTTTTTTCGGATTAAAGCAAATTCTGCATGTCATTCGGAAATCAAGGTGCCAGAGTCTGGAGGAAGACTGGGGAGAAGGAAATGCCAAAATGCCAGAAGTCCAGTGTCAAGTACCCACAGTCAGTGATGGTCTGGGGTGCCGTGTCAGCTGCTGGTGTTGGTCCACTGTGTTTTATCAAGGGCAGGGTCAATGCAGCTAGCTATCAGGAGATTTTGGAGCACTTCATGCTTCCATCTGCTGAAAAGATTTATGGAGATGAAGATTTCATTTTTCAGCACGACCTGGCACCTGCTCACAGTGCCAAAACCACTGGTAAATGGTTTACTGACCATGGTATCACTGTGCTCAATTGGCCTGCCAACTCTCCTGACCTGAACCCCATAGAGAATCTGTGGGATATTGTGAAGAGAACGTTGAGAGACTCAAGACCCAACACTCTGGATGAGCTAAAGGCCGCTATCGAAGCATCCTGGGCCTCCATAAGACCTCAGCAGTGCCACAGGCTGATTGCCTCCATGCCACGCTGCATTGAAGCAGTCATTTCTGCAAAACGATTCCCGACCAAGTATTGAGTGCATAACTGTACATGATTATTTGAAGGTTGACGTTTTTTGTATTAAAAACACTTTTCTTTTATTGGTCGGATGAAATATGCTAATTTTGTGAGATAGGAATTTTGGGTTTTCATGAGCTGTATGCCAAAATCATCCGTATTAAGACAATAAAAGACCTGAAATATTTCAGTTAGTGTGCAATGAATCTAAAATATATGAATGTTAAATTTTCATCATTACATTATAGAAAATAATGAACTTTATCACAATATGCTAATATTTTGAGAAGGACCTGTATATATATATATATATGTATAATAGTTTCAATGTCAGATTTTAAATGATAACTTGTGATGCCTGTATTTTTGTGTAGAAGGCCTTTGGCTATATGCACATGCTAAAATATGTTTTTCCACAGTACATGTTTCAGAATCAGGAAGCAGAGGCTTTTCATGCGGCTAGCTGTGAGGATCAGTGATTCTGAACCACCACCTGCCACATTTTAATTGAAAGGTAACTGTTTACGACCTAATAATTAAAGCCTGTAACAATCGCAAAAATAATCTTACCCCTTAAAATGTTTCACATGTCACATTACAACCACAAAGATGAATGTGTTTAACTAGATTTTCTATGAAAGATCAAGAGAAAACAGTAGATACGTTGTTTTCAAAACTTTTTTTGCAAATAAACACCCGAACAATAGCTCATGCATTTGTATTTAGTCCCCTCTGCTCTGTTACCCCTAAATAAAATCCAGTGCAGCCTGTAAAAGTCATCTAATTATTATATTCACCTGTGTTTAATTTAATCTCAGTGTAAATCCAGCCGTTCTGTTTCTGGCCCTAGGTTTGTTCGGAACATTAGAGAACAAACGGCATCCTGAAAACCAGAAAACACAGCAGACAGCTCAGGAAGAAAGTTGTGGGGAAGTTTAAAGCAAGGTTAGGTTCTAAAAAAATATCCCAAGGTTTGCATATATCATAGAGCTCTGTCAGTCAGTCATTTTCTACCGCTTATTCCATAGTGGATCACGGGGAAGCTGGTGCCTATCTCCAGCAGTCTATGGGCGAGAGGTGGGGTACACCCTGGACAGGTCGCCAGTTCATCGCAGGGCAACACACATACAACCACACTCATTCATACACCTAAGGGCAATTTAGAGTTACCAATTAACCTAACAGGCATGTCTTTGGACTGTGGGAGGAAGCCAGAGTACCTGGTGAGAACCCACGCATGCATGGGGAGAACATGCAAACTCCATGCAGAAAGACCCCAGGCTAGGAATTGAACCCAGGACCTTCTTGCTGCAAGGCAACAGTGCTACCAACTGCACCACCGTGCAGCCCTATCATAGAGCTCTGTTCAGACATAATCTGAACATGGAAAGAGGATAGACCAACTGCAGACCTACCAAGACAAGGATGTCCACCTAAACTGACAGGCCAGGCAAGTAGAGCACCGATTAAATAAGCAGCCAGAGGCCCTAGAATTTCAGGATGAAATGCAGAGATCCACAGCTCAGATGGGAGAATCTGCCAATGGGAGAGCTATTCCATGAAGCTAAATGAATACATCGGATCTTTATGGAAGAGTGGCAAGAAGAAAGCCATTGTTAGAAGGCGGCAATACAAATTTGTAACTTAACACAGGGCAACCAGGGGACAGAGAAAACATGGGGAAAAAGGTGGTCTGGACAAAAGGAACCAAGGGAGTCAGGGAAGCTGGACAGAGTTGATGGAAAGATGGATGAAGGGCTATCCTGGAAAAGTGTTTAAATTACTTCCTGAGATATTTCTGAGGTGCTTACTTATGGAAGTAAAATAGTCTCATTAGAATCAGACATTTTTTAGACATTGAATTTATAACACTGAATTTTTATCCAGTACAATTATGTACTGTTTGAGATGGAACAGGTGAATTTTTTCAGGCGAATTCTTGCAGGGGAATTTTTGCTGGCAAATTTTAAGTGCATAAAAAAAAATTCACATGCATAATTGCGCAGGATAAAAATTCAGTGTTATAAATTCAGTGTCTAAAAAATGTCTGATTCTAATGAGGCTATTTTACTTCCATACTTACTAAGAAGTTTTCAACACTGCAGAACTTCATTTATCAATTATGAAACATGAGTGTTCTTTCAGTGGCCTTCAGATAACAATGGGTGAGCTGGACAGGTTTAAAAATACGTTGCAATAGAGAGCCAGGATACTGTAAATAAACACACATTGCTGGAATTCACTATGTCATCTGCATAAAAGTGGATATTAGCAATGCTGATGTAAAGAGTGTTAATAAATAAAATAAATGTAAGTGGTCCCATGATTGAGCGTTGGGTAACAGCATTGTCTACCCTCATATAGCTAGAAGTAAAATCTGCTATTACTGAGATCTGCCAGAATTTATTGGGACAGTAATAGAAAAATATAATCAAAATGTAATTAATCTTGTCTTTAACAATATTTGCTTTGTCTTTATTAGGAAATTATTGTGTTTTTAGGAATCAGAACCTATATGTCACTTGTTTAGCTTCAGCCAGAGGTTAACTCTTCTCAGCCTGAGGTAAATCCTTCCAGAGGTAAATGCCTAAAGCTACACTCAGACATCTCTTCTTGTTTCTCTCCTCAGGCCACAGAAGCTGCTGTTTTCTACTCTGTTCTACTCCTGAAGAGTTTGAACTCAAAGCCCTGCCAGGCTGTTTCCTACATGCTGCTTTATTTCTGTTCTGTGCACAGAAGGTCATCTGAAAGAAAGGGGACAGTGGATTTTTTTAACTACTCCCTGGTTAGCTGGCTGCCATGGTTTTGATGTCCACATTTGCAGTTAAGGAAACAAAATAATGTTGTTGCGACATAATTCAATTCTCATTTAAAGCCAGATGGATGCAGACTGCACATTCTTGGCTTCTGCACTTTAGTCTTTGTGTGAGTTGTAGCCTGTAGATGTAATTTTTTCTCCTATAAATAATCTATTGCAGAAATGTAAAAATGTTTTCTATTATTTAACATAAGAAAGGTAATCATTGAGGTTAATGTAGCATATTTCACAAACGCATTTTCTGAGACTGTGTAGAGGCCCCTCAACTCTTCCTCCAAAATCCCTGCAGTGATTCACTCCAGTGCTACAATAAGTGTATAAGACTTTTGATACTTAAAGCAAAAATGTAAATGTAAAGCCCACTGTAACCCATTCAAGATTGGGCTTCAGGAGAAACAGGTCCAGGAGAGACACCCAGATATCCATCTCCCCTGGCGACACCCACTTATTCTGGGGGATCCCAAGCCGGATGGAATACATAGTCCCTTCAGTGAGCTCTGGGTCTCCCCCGACCTCTCCTCCTAGTGGCATTTGCCCAGAAAACCTCTAGAAAGTGGTGCTCAATAGGAATGCTCAGCAGATGTCTGAACTACGTAAAATGACTCCTTTCGATGCAGAGAAGCAGCGGCTCTACTTTGACCTCCCCCTAGATGACAGAGCTCTTCACCCTATTTTTAAGGCTGAGTCCGGCCACCCTACGAAGGAAATTCATTTCAACTGTTTGTATCCAGGATCTCATTCTTTCTGTAATGATCTATATCTTAAGGCATATAGGTGAGGGTCGGAACGTAGACAGAACAGTAAATCAAGAGCTTTACTTTTTGTCTCGGCTCTTCATCACAACAGACTGAAGCAACTCCCATTTTACTGCAGACGAATCCCAAATATGAATGTCCATCTCCCACTCCACCCTACCGTCACTCGAACCAGAAACCAATCTCGTATAAGTAGCAGACCATGGATGCATGGATGGACTAATGTGTATCACACTGGGAGTTTAACCTACGTATTTAATATGTCCTTGCACTGATCTAACGTGTACCCATATAGTTATATTTTTCTGTTTTTACTTGTGAAACAATGAAAAAAAAGGCTTATTATTTGACAAAAGCATAGTCAGTTCTGCTTTTAGCACAATCAACATCTTCAGATGGGTTGGAACATTGATATTAGGCCTTTAATTTTCTGTTTGTAAAATTCAGGCACTTTGTAGAGCTCCTTGAGAGTCGCTAGACCTGTATATGGATACAAAATTAGTTGAGATGTTTATGAGAGCACACATGGAACAAAACCAGATCCAAGTGTTTTTAAACTGAGAGATCATATATTACATAATTTAAAAAAAATGTTGTTGGAGTTTCTATTGCTACATGTATAATGGGATTGTTTCTTGAAATTTAATCTGTAATAGAAACTTGCATACCAGCTTCAAAAACTGTACATAATAAGATTGAGAACATTTACTACAGTTTTTCCCTTTTTTGTGTAAAAGTTCATGCTGAGCATTGGTTGCAGGCAACAAATATTTGTGATAATGTGATTAGGAGAAAGTAGCCGCAGATAGGTTGAATTGTGCAATATTGTACAGAACTGTGAGAATACTGCAATGCACAGATGACCATTGGAATGTAGGTAATGAACATGTAGATGTGAGTTGTGGACTTGGGCAGACCACAGTGAGATGCACTGCTGAAGGAAAAAATTAGCCTGTGAGTCTAAAAGCACTGCTATTCATGCTGAACTGGACAGAAGCTTTAAACATTCGTTACATGATGGTGAAGTGAGATGAGCTACAAGCCTGCACCCAGTAGCACCCTGCAGCCTGTGGCTTGGCCACAGGCTACTGCGGCATTTTGCAGTGGAAGTGGCAGTCCCATAACCTTTTCGTCCAAAACAAGTCATGCAGAATCAGCCGGTTGTGCCCTGAACACGACTTAAAAAACTCTCTGCAACCATGGATTCTAAGAAGGCACAAATAAGCATTAGCTTTTAGCGTTGCATTGCTGTTTTCCTTCGAGTTTCCGCTGTTGCACAAAGAATCTTTGTCAATGAGACTTAAATGCCTGTACAACATGTTGGCACAATTACAGCAGAAACTTGTTTTGAGGGAAGTGAAAAGCTCAATGAACCCAAAAGTAGCAGCTTACCGAGACCAAACCTGAAATGAGATTTTGCTTTTTCTTTCTAAATATTTTATTGAGCTCACTAAAACATTTCAAATGGGACTTGCACGGTAAAAAAAATGTGTTTGAGCCTCCTTCTCTGTGAATGATTTGGAGTAAATGAAAGAAAAAGTGACCTGTGGTGTAAAGTAAGTGGAATTGCACTAAAACTTGCAGTTGTAAGATATCCTTAGACTTAGCAGTTTTTTTGTTCCTCATCATATGAGTGTAAATGGCTTTTTCAAGGGGTGATGAATTGTACATTCAGTTGCTGTTGTGTTCCTGATTTATTCTGTTTTAAATTTTAATCATTTGCACTGGCACAGAATGGATTTGTGTTCAAATGGCATTTATGCTTGTCGGGATTACAGACAGATAAGGAAGTATTTTTGTTCAGTGACTGAAAAGACATCTGCTGTTAACAAAGCCTGGCATCCCAAAAGCACCTCTGCACTGTGAACGGTCATGAATAAATCTACATACAAATTTGCATCACTTGCTGCGTTAGCGAAAGATAATAGAAAGCAAGCATGCACTGTCAATGAAAAAAGGGATGATCTCAGTACTTAGATGCTTTTGAAAGTGGGCCACAGCTTGCTCAAAATATGAAGCATTTTGGGGATTTTTTTTTCTTTTTTTTTGGCAAAGACTAAAGTGTATTGTTACACATACCGAACATGTATTCCACCTGTGTATGAACAATTTAAGTGGTCAACTTAAATAAAAGTTATTAAAAAAAAACATGTGCTTATTTACTTGTTTTGTATTTGAGCATTTGCCATTTGTAAAAACATTATGAGACAATATGGAACAGCTAAGGTAGAAGGTAAGTAGGTAGTCTGAGAAGGACACTAACACAGGGTAGCTAAACTATAATGCAAGGAAACACTAAACCAAGTAAAAAGATGAATACTAAACTAAGTAGGATATACTGGGAACAGAACACAGGACTAAACAAAGAAACAACTCAAAGCAATAAACTCACCGTTATTAAAAATAATGACTCTGTGTTTCATTCATAAGGATTTAGCTGAATTATATTTATGTAGCTGCCATGTCACTCAAAGTCCATCTAACTAGTTTGAGTGGTATTCTTACAGCTACACATGATGTCATTTTGGGCCTAAAAAGCCACTTTAGACCTATGCTACAGATGTAATTGTTAGGAGAAGTTATAATACTAATATACAATCAGACTGCAGCTACAGTTGAACAACCTCGCTCATTTGGCACAGACACAGACAAAATCAAAACAGCTCACTGCAGCAGCTAATTATTATAAGAAAAATCCTGCTGAAGGAAAACGTAGAAAGAAGAGCTACTGATTTGCATTTATTGTTTATTGATTTGCTACTCGAGTCCCTAACTGTGTCTGTGTTTACTTTAGTTATGTAAAGCAACAAAATTAAAGTTTAAAATGCGCCAGCCTCACTCCTTCCTCTGTGCACTTCTCTATTAATTTATTATAATAATGTGTGTGATCCATATAAGCACTGTATAAAATTAGTAGATGTCTGACTTTGCAAATAAAAATTTTCTTAGTCGTTATAATGTAATTGTTTTTTTAGTGTTTTCATATGCCTGATTTTGGAGGATCTCTCAGTCAAGTTATTTTTCTTTCCACATGTAAACTTGATTTTTGAATCACACATGCAGGCCTTATTAGCATATGTAAATGGGGTGTGTCAAGGGAAGAGTCTGGTATTTCCTCATCTAGATTCACTTTCACATTTATTGGGTTGTTTAAATGTCTTTGTACATGAGGCCAAAGGTGTTGGGAGTGTTTAATATTTGATCGGTATTTCCACATTGGTAAATGTTTTCAGTTGTGTTTTGTGTCTTTTTATGTATGAAGTAAATTCAATTAAATTCAGTTTATTTATATAGAGCCAATTCACAACACATGTTGTCTTAAGGCACTTCACAAAAGTCAGGTTCATACATTCCAATTAATCCTAATCATTGAACAGTTCAGTCAGATTCAGTTTATTATTCAAATTGGATAAAAAGTTTTTCTATCTAAGGAAACCCAGGAGATTACATCCAGTCAGTGACTTGCAGCATTCACTCCTCCCGGATGAGCATGTAGAGACAGTGGACAGTCACTGGCGTTGACTTTGCAGCAATCCCTCATACTGAGCATGCATGTAGCGACAGTGGAGAGGAAAAACTCCCTTTTAACAGGAAGAAACCTCCAGCAGAACCAGAACTAGGCTCAGTGTGAGCGGCCATCTGCCACGACCGACTGGGGGTTTGAGAGAACAGAGCAGAGTTCAAATTCCAAATTAATAAAAAGATGTTTCATTATTCTAGACAATTTTTACATATTATGCAACTGTAGGTCAATTTGCACCTTTATAAATTGTGGTAATACAGAAAGAAATACATAATCCCATGGGAGACATACCAGGACATCATCTTTAACATGACCCACCACTTCCACCCTAGGAAGTGGTAAAGGTTCAAAAGGAACACCTGTATCCTAGCATTTGGCATTTGGTTAATATCTCCTATAATATTTATCTGTGACCACATAACCAAGTACAGCCCCAAACTGGAAACATATGTATGTCATTGCATCCTTAACAGATTCTTCATTGCAAAAAAAGTTAGTGTAGTAGTGGGATGGTTTGAGTGGCCAAGGACAGAGATTTCACAAAGACTGGCAGATATATAGAAGGCAGAATGTTTAAATACATATTTATAGATTTATGATCCATCAACCAGAGATGATACATCATCTCTGGTTTTCTGGTTCTCTCTCCTATTGTGTTTGAGCTGCACTCTTCTCCAGTTATCATGTTGCAGATGTTCCATTTGTGAATCATCCTAATGAGATTTTCAGCCTTTTAAGCAGCCATCAACCTGAGAGAGTTGTTGGGTGTAAAGTCAAAATTTCTTACCAGTGATGTCAGAGAAAATATTGCTTTTCTCATATTTCACTCACAAATGAACTCCTTACCAATATTCTTCTCAAATTAAAAAGGCCTTCTGCTTTAGACATTTTAATATTATATAAATATTTATAGTTATAATTGTTACTTTTTGTTAGTCATTTTCTTCTCTCACATACTCTTCGAACTCGTATTGTTTATCTCTCCAACACTTCTTTTTCTCCTCCCTACCTCCCACCACACCCTTTTCCTCCAGACTGCTACATTATTTAGGGGGAGTGCTATTTGAAATAGCTTGTGTTGTCCCTGAGTACTTCTGTTTTCATCACGCTGCTTGGAGCAACGCTTTCGCATTAAACTCCTCCATACTCATGAACCAGAACCACAGAAATGCAACATTAGTATCTAAACAGGGCTTTGCATTGAAAATGTCTTCAATGCGAAAACATTTTTATTCAGAAAGTATTTCACTAACTAAATAAACTATAAAAATATGCACTCACAAGTAATTATCTTGTCCTATTTCCACAAACATCAGTCGCTACTCTGCAGAGATCACTTAGTCTCTGCAGGTAAAAGCAGGACCAGACTACAACAAATCAAGATGTCTTATTTATAACTAACAGGAACTCAGGAGTAAAGCATTTCAAATGCATGCAACACAGACTCACAACGCAGACAGTGCTCAGAGATGTAGAAGGAAAGGAGATGAAAACATCATTCCTGCAAAATTGATCACAGACAGAATGGCCAAACAAAAAGACACAGAGTTTTTCACAAGAACTATAACATAGCATGAGAGAAGACGTGTACAGGTATGACAGGGAGGTCTGGAGCAATTAAAAAAGATTTTGTAAATGTTGAAGTTATGCATGTTTCAGAGGCAGTGAGGTTTAACTTGTGAATTTTGAAAGATCTTTAAGCCGTTTTATGTGGGGTTTTTTTAGCTTGTCCTCTTATGCAGAAAAAAAACCCTTACATTGAATTGATCATGCCCTGTATTTTACCAGGCTGATTTGATTGTTGTTATAGCTAAATTGTGGATAACCTAGGCAGAGGTTTTGTAGGTTTGCTGCATATTTAATCAAAATATCTTTTTATAGCCAGGGTGGAGTTGTGAGGATCTACGCAGAGTGCTGCCAAAATTAATCCACTGATGTAAGATGACTTGCACACTGGAGCAGTTATGGTTCATATTTTGCTACATGAAAAATTTATTGGTTTTGACTTTCGAAAGAATGCAACAAAAAAAAGGACTCCTCACAGACTACCAAACCTTTCTGTTTACTTGTCAGAGACAAATTTGACAAATTACAGTGACACACAGGAAAAACCATGCACTAACTCCCAACGGCAATTTAGAGTGGCCAATAAACCTAACAGTTTTGTCTTCTGACTGTTAGGTTTATATATCTATATATATATATATATATATATAGATATATATATATATCTATATATATATATATACACACACACTATCGGTCAAAAGTTTTAGAACCCTTTTCTCATTTAATGTTTGTCTTTATGACTATTTCCGTTGTTCGTAGATTCTCACTGAACGCATCAAAACTGTAAATGAACACATATGGAAATTTTGTAGCAAACAAAAAATTGTAAAATAACTTTAGATATGTTTTATATTTTAGATTCCTTAAAGTAATCATCATCTTTGCTGTGATGACTGAACTATTAACCTTTAGCCATCTCTCAATGAACCTCTGGGAAGATCTTTCAAGACTCCTTGGAAAACCATTTCAGATGACCACCTCATGAAGCTCGTGGAGAGAACACCAAGACAACAAAGCAGTAATCAAAGCAAAGGGCGGCTATTTTGAAGAATCTGGAGTATAAAAATGTTTTGCATTAATTACCTAGTTATTACACACTTTTTGTTTACTATATAATTCCATGTGTGTTCATTTGCAGTTTTGCTGCCTTTGCTGAGAATCTACAATGTAAATAGTCATCAAAAAACAGAAACCCATTAAGTGGGAACGTGTATCTAAAACTTTTGACCTTGATATATATATATATATATATATATATACACTTATACTGATCGGGGAGGCCATTCCTCCCAATCACGCCTCTCCAGGTGTCAGTGTTGTTTCCCACGTGGGCGTTGAAGTCCCCCAGCAGAATAATGGAGTCCCCAGGAGGGGCACTATCCAGCACTTGTAAGAAGTGTCAGAGTCTTTTGGTGAAGTTCTGATTTAGCCGAAAGTCCTCGTTTTTCCCAAATCACGTCGGGAGTCACCAAGTTGTTGGAGCTGTTCCCTAGAAACTCCTGCGTGCTCGTTTGTTTTGGTAGAGCTAATTAACACAGAGTCTGCACTGTTTCTTTTGCCCCGGCTGGAGGAGAGGTGTTCCAACTAAGTCACCAGAACACTTCTGACTTTTCCTCCCCAAAGACAGGGTTTTTATTCAAAAACAAGGCATGTACAATTACAAAGAAAAAACACATATTTTTAGCTAAGTGTCAGTTGAACTCTTACACCTGGCATTCAGCTGTCTGTTCAGACCCTCACAACATTCCTGTTATTCTACTTTTGGCTGTTATTTTCAGACTTGTACAGAAATATCTTCACTGGTGCCGGGCAGACCACAGCCAAGTCAGAGACACACACACACGCCTGTTTTGAGCAAGCCACTAAGTTACACAATGCATTTTATTTCACACATTATTAAACTTAACTTGAGCTTAGCAATGCAGACCCTATTAAGTATTTTAAATATTTTCCAACAACATAGATACAGAGGTTGACGGTCATGTGACTTATCATGTGTATTTCTAGGCCCCATTTTGATGTGTTGATTTGACTTGTCAACAATGGCAAAAATTCCAGAATGTGAGTAGAGAGACATGGACAACAGGGATACAATGCTGAAACCATAAACTGTTCCATTTGTCAGAAAAAAATGACAAAACAGCAGGGAATCACTGTCCACCGCCATAATGATAATTTAAATTATTGTGAATTTTTTTTAATGAATTTTAATTTATATTCTTCTACTTAAAGCAAGCCTAATGTAACATGGGTGTATGATCCATGGGTTCCATTTTTGCCTGGTCTTTTTCTGATTGTTGTCATGACCTCTGACGTGAATTGAGGCAAGTGAGGCCTGGAGAGCTTTAGATGTGGTTCTGGGTCCTTTAATGACCTCCTGGTTGAGTCGTTGATGTACACTTGCAGTAACTGTGGCAGTGTAGCAATACTCTGGCTTTGTGTGGCAAGTAAAACTGAACTCAGCTCTCCACAAAATGTGCTTAATCACAATTGTTTCATGATATGGATTATATGAACACTGTTGGAAAATATTCATGCTATGCTTAAAGGATCTGTATTGCTATGCTCAAGTATGTTTAATAATGTGTGAAATAAAATGTATTGTGTAACTTAGAGGTCTGCAAAACAGGCTTCTCTGTGTGTGTTGGACTTAGATATCATCTGCCCAGTAACAGAAGTTATATCTGTATGTATACTTCTGCATATCTCTGAAGATAAGGGTCAAAAGTGGAAAAAACAGGAAGTGCTGAAAAAGCAGCTGAATGGGTGTCAGACAGCTCCAGATATGAAATCCGACAGTCGATTAAAATGCATGTTTTTTCATGTACAAGTATACGCCTGGCTTTTGAATAAAGACTGCTGTTCTTGGGGAAGTAATCAGAAGTTTTGGAAGTTTCAGAAGGATTCGGACGATCTTCTCCCTGTACAGGCATCTAAAGACTGCAGTCTCCGTGTTTCTTTTATTACTTTGTTTTTTATTGATAACAGTATAGGAGGTCTTAGCTTTACCAAACAAACAAGCATGCAGGAGTTTAGGGATAACTCCAACAACACATTGGGTGAAGTTGGCCTGACAAATCAAAACCAAGTTAATAGGTTATATGTCTCTGATTAAAATTGGAAACTACAAGGTTTCCAATAAAAAACAGTGAACATCTTTTTCTTTCATTTTTTTCTTTGTGCACATATCGGTTAATAAGCAGAGTTTATGCCTTTTTTTTATATAACTTCAGTTTCAATTGTTCTGTATATGATCTTTTTACAGATTTTCACACAGTTGTTCACTATAGTTAACTGAGATTGCAGATTTTATTTCCATTATTTTCATCCTACACAGAGCAGACAGTCAGTGAATTACTAATGTGTTTAAGTCTAAATACAGACATTGATTTGTGGTTCAACTTTGTACTCCTGCGGTTCTTTCTGCATAGAGTTTGCTATTCTCCCCGCGCATGCGTGGGTTCTCTTCGGGTACTCCAGCTTCCTTCCACAATCCAAAAACATGACTATTAGGTTAATTGGTTTCTCTAAATTGCCCTTATGCGTGAATGAGTGTGTGTGCATGGCTGTATGTGTCTCTGTTGCCCTGTGATAGACTAGTAACCTGTCCAGAGTGTAACCCTCCTCTCGCCCATAGACTGCTGGAGATAGGGAGCAGCTTTCCCGTGATCCACTATGGAAGGAGCAGTAGAAAATGACTGACTGACTTTATTCATAAAATTCATCATTTTATTTAATAAAATTCCAATATAGTTAGCGAGCTATATATCACTTGTTCATGTTAAATTCACATGGCTTCTCAGAAATGCATCATGCTTTCTAGCACTGCTGAACCACATTTTTATTTTGTGTTGACAGGTTTAAAGAATAGTTCTTTAAAAATATATATTTTGTTCTGATGATTATAAGTTTCATGAAAAATTAATGACTGAAAAGAAACACTGGGAATGAATTTTCCAGTTTTTCTAATTACTCAATGGTGTCTGGAATTATGACACTGCCATGTAAATTATGCATTTAAGAGTTGTTTTAGAATTGCTTTCATCCATTTTTTCCTGCTACATCATATTTAGGGTCTCATAAGGCAGC
This sequence comes from Girardinichthys multiradiatus, assembly GCF_021462225.1. Taxonomy (NCBI): domain Eukaryota; kingdom Metazoa; phylum Chordata; class Actinopteri; order Cyprinodontiformes; family Goodeidae; genus Girardinichthys; species Girardinichthys multiradiatus. Next base: position 46,975,229 of record NC_061795.1, on the reverse strand, counting down.
TCGGTTAAGGAACATATCCCAGCTGCCAACAAGCAAAAGGAGTGGTACACCCTAAACAAGTTGCCAGTCCACTGCAGGACTGAAAGCCTTAAGAAAAAAGACATTTAAAGAAAGTATTGGACTAGATGCTTTGTGACATATAAAAAAAACTCCTTTTGAGTATTTTTGTGTGTGTCTAGTTTTTGAGGTCATGATTTATTAATGACTTGAAATTTAAACCACAGAACTTGGTTTGGGTTCGTTAGTCTTGACTTGTGACTCGACTTGAGAATTAACTCTAAAAACTCTAATTTCCTACTATTTTTAGAAGTAGCTGGAAATTATATTTATTTGTACAGCAGATAAAAAACATCAGAGCTGAAAGCCTACTTCAGTGACATTTAGAGAAATGTTGGTAATATCCTCATAGGTTGCCTGTATGTCCAGGCAGCACTCAGAAAGCAGGAGTAGGTGTTCTGTTTGTGTTTGGAGGCCCACACAGTTCGCTGCCCCCAAATTAGTCAGAGCTTTGGAGCTTGGCTGATTGTTTACTGGCAGAAAACAGCTTTTCCAACATGGAAGCACTTTATGTACAGATAGAGGTGGAAAGGTTCACACAGTCCTTTTTCAGGTTTTAGTTCTTGAGGTAATAAGAACACTATGAACCTTAACAGTTCAGCTGTATGCTCATCAGACAGTAATCAAAAGCAAAGCTCTTAACAAACATCAGAGCACAACCAATCTTTGTTTTGAAGGAAATTTGATGCACAGCATTACATTTACAGTATCAATGTGTGAGGACCACCTCAGGTCCCGAGAAAGGGTGGTTCCTAGGAACCAGAAGTGATCCACAGCAGACACAGTATTGCTGAGGATGGTGAGGGGAGGCAGTGTGGGGGGAGTTCTCCAAAGCCCACTGTTTTGAATGGGTTAAGCTTCAAATGGTTCTGATGGCACCAGTGGACCAGTTAATCCACCACCTGTGTAGGACCCGTCACTGTCCTAGATCAGACCAATGACAGTAGTGTCATCTGAAAACTTCAACACTTTCACAAACGGGTCCACTGAGATGCAGTCATTTGTGTGCAGAGAAGAGGAGTTGGGAGAGAACACACCCCGGGGGCGCTGATGCCGATGGGTCTTGTGGGCGGGAAATTGGTCACCAGCCTAACCTGCTGCTGCCAGTCCTTCAGGACTGACAGGTGGAGGCAGGACATTTGAGCTGGGTGAGCTTCTGGTGTAGGATGTCTGGGTCGATTGTGTTGAAGGCTGAGCTAAAGTCCACAAACAGGATCCTGGCGAACGTCCCTTGGTGGTTGAGGTGATGCAGGATGAAGTGTAGACCCAAGTTGACTGGATCACCTGGTGACCTGTTTGCCCAGTAATCAAACTGCAGGGGGCATGTGATATTCTTCAGATGCTTCAACACCAGTCACTCTAAGGATTTAATTTCCACAAACGCCAGGGCGACAGGACTGTGGTCGCCCCATGGTGGTGCCATGGTGGTGCATTTCTTGGAGACTGGGATGATGGTGGAGCATTTGAAGCACGAGGGAACGTCAAACAGCTCCAGAGACTTGTTAAAGATCTGAATAAAGATGCGGGCCAGCTGGTCAGCACAGGCTTTCAGGCAGAAGGGGGAAATACCATCAGATCTTGGAGCTTTCTTCCTTTTCTGATTTTGAAATACCCTATTTACATCTCCCACGTTGACCTTTAGTGCAGGCAGGGGGGTCAGAGGGAAGGGGGATGTAGAGTTGTTGGTGTGGGGATGCAGGTAGTCCTTTTGTGTGGGAGTGAGATGCGAATGGCTGGTTTTCAAACCTGCAGAAGAAACTGTTGAGGTCGTCAGCCAGTCTAAGGGCAATCACAGCCTGGAGGACGTGCTGCTGTAGCTAATAACAGTCTTCAAACTCCTTCAAACTACTGCTTGGACGTTAGATGAGATGCCCTGATCTCCTTGCTCAGTTCTTTCCTTGCCTGCCGATACAGGGCCCGGTCCCCACTGCTGAAAACTTCTTCTTTGGTCCATTGCAGCTTTCTCAGATGTGAAGAAAGCCATGGTTTATTGTTGTATGTGTGAAAGGTCTTGGTCTGCACATACATTTCTCACAGAAACTGATGTATTTCTTAGCCAGTAAACATACACTTTTAATCTTTAGAGGAAAGTCCTGGAATATTGTTCCAGTCAGATAAATGAGATATTAATTTACAAAAAGATTGACTCATAAAAAAAGCGTTAAGTCCCCTCAAGGTTATGCATCAGTCAGAATGATTATTTCATCAGATGAAAAGCCAAAGGATTAAATTTATGGATGTGTTTCTAAGCAGACTGAAATCTATAACAATCCCCCTGTTGAGGTGGAAAAAAACCCACCTCACATCAATCAATGCGTCTAGTGCATATTCAATTCAATTCAAATTCAAAAATACTTTATTAATCCCAAAGGGAAATTAAATGATGTTGTAGCTCATATTATGTAGGTTTCTTCAAAGAGCCGTTGTAGATGCTGATGGCTGTGGGCAGGAAGGATCTCCTGTAGCGCTCCGTCTTACAGCAGATCTGAAGAAGCCTCTGACTGAAGACACTCTGTTGTTGTAGGACAGTCTCATGAAGAGGATGCTCAAAGTTCTCCATAATGTTCTTCATTTTATGAAGAATCCGTCTTTCCACAATGATCTCCAGAGGTTCCAGAGGAGTCCCCAGAACAGAGCCAGCCTTTTTTATCAGCTTGTTGAGCTTTTTTAAGTCCCTGGCTCTGATGCTGCTTCCCCAGGAGATGATGGTAGAAGAGATCACATTTTCCTCAACAGACTTATAGAAGATATGCAGCATCTTGCTGCAAACACCAAAGGACCTAAGCTTCCTCAAGAAGTACAGTCTGCTCTGTCCCTTCTTGTAGATGGCTTCACAGTTGCATCTCCACTCTAGTCTGTTGTCCAGGTTAACACCTAGGTATTTATACTCCTCCACCACCTCCACTTCTTCTCCCATGATAGAAATAGTGTTTGACTTATTCCTGTTTCTCTTAAAATCTACAATAATCTCCATTGTTTTAGCAATGCATCATAACAAATGTCCAAAAATAGAAAGTATCAAGAAAAATCCTCCAAGCTGCACAGCATCCGACACCGGAGTGGACAGTAGTCCAAAAACAATCAACTGTATCCACCACAAGAGGAATAGTTCCCAAAAAAGAATAAATCAGAATCAAAAGTAACAGAGCTACTCCAACCTGCTGCCACCTTGAGCGGCGCAATTCTAGAATAAGGACCTAATAATATGGACCTATGCTAGAATATGGGAGGCAGTTCCTTCCGGCCGTCGCGTAACTCCGTCCCCCCAAACGGAGTACCGTCTCTCTGGCAACTGCCTGCAGCCCTCAGTGTGCGGACCCCCTCTGTTTCTCATAGAACAGACCTATGCTGATGTGTGTCTGAAATTTAAATGATTAAAACATTGCAAATAGATAATAATGCCCTGTTGAAAAATTTAAAACAAGAAAAATAATAAAAAGCTAGAAGCACAGCGGAATGAGCAGCACGATGTGTATCAGTATATTGTAGGCCCTGAATCGTAAACCCTGTTCAATTATCTATTGCAGTTGTCTGGTCCTCCTCCTCCTAGCACAGTATTATAATTTCTCCAGCACTTTGGTTTGGTTCCACATCATCACTTGTGCTTAAATATTCAGTGGACAACATCAGTGTTTGCTCTGGCACCACATCCATTTGATATTCTGGTCATCTCAAACCTCTGGTATCACTGGAACCAATCGCACAATCAATACACCTGAGGATGAGAGCTGGAATACACGTTGCACAACTGCAAACACAACCTGCGATCACCACAACTGAGCCATAACTGAGCCTAAACTGGCTCAGTTATGGTTGAGGTGCAAACACACCCTCCATTTCTGCTACCTGTATGACCCCTTCTCTTTTCCAATGATTATAATCAGTCTGACATAGAGAGGTACCCCCGATACTTGTGGTTTTTGGTATAACAATGGCCACCAGTGGGCTCTAGATGGATGAACTTTATCAGTTTATTATTTTACTTAGTACCCCTAGACATAGCTCAATGTAAAATCGCCAAACTCTAACACATGGTAGTTTAATCTAACCTCCCCAACAACCCCGCACCATTCCAAACTCTTTGTGAAGTGCCTTGAGACGACATGTGCTATGAATTGGCGCTATATAAATAAAACTGAAACTGAAACATGTTTGTTTCTGAAGGTATAAAAAAATCTAAAATCTTGTGGTACCACAAAAATACAATTCTAAAGTTCTCTAAAAGACTTTGCAGTTCTTCCAGAGCTGTGTAATTATTTCTCACCACAGTACCATTTTTTTGAAGCATGCTTTCCCTCTAATCTAAAACAAATCTGTGTTTTCTATTTTAATGTTGTCTGAAGCTTCTTATGAATGGGGTTAAGAGCGAATATGTACTTGTACTTGTCGTCTTCCGCTTCATCCAGGACCGGGTTGCAGGGGCAGCAGACTCAGTAGAGACACCCAGACGTCCCTCTCCCCAGACACCTCCTCCAGCTCCTCCGGAGGGAGTCCATTGCGTTCCCAGGCCAGCCGAAAGACATAGTCCCTCCAGTGTGTCCTGGGCCATCCCCTGGACCTCCTCCCAGAGGGAGATCCGGAGGAGCCCGAGCCCGAGCTACCTCAACTGGCTCCTCTCAATGTGGAGGAGCAGCTGCAGTACTTCGAGAGCTCTAAGGGAGTGAGGAAGCTCATTTCAGCCGTTTGTATCCGGGATCTCGTTCTTTCGGTCATGACCCGAAGTTCATGGCCTTAGGTGATGGTAGGAACGTAGACCGACCGGTAAATCGAGAGCTTCGCTTTTTGGCTCAGCTCTCTCTTCCCCACAACGGACAGCGACCCCATTACTGCAGGTCACCACGAGGGATACAGTCGAATGCCTTCTCCAGGTCCACAAAACACATGTAGACTGGTTTGGCAAACTCCCATGAACCCTCGAGTACCCTGGAGAGGGTGTAGAGCTGGTCCAGTGTTCCACAGCCGGGACGAAAACCACACTGCTCCTCCTGAAGCCGAGGTTCAACTATCGGACGGACTCACCTCTCCAATACCCTTGCATAGGTCTTACCAGGGAGGCTGAGGAGTGTGATCCCCCTATAGTTGGAACACAATAAAGTCGATCATCGACCTCCTGCCTAAGGTGTCGTGGTGCCAAGGGCACTGATGAAAACCCTTATGCTCAAACATGGTGTTCATTATTCAAAATCCGTGACTAGCACAGAACTCCAATAATGAAACACCACTCGGATTCAGATCGGGGCCGATCACGCCTCTCCAGGTGTCACGGTCGTTTCCCACGTGGGTGTTGAAGTCCCCCAGCAAAATAATGGAGTCCCCGGGAGGGGCACTATGCAGCACCCCTGACAGAGATGCCAAGAAGGCCCAGTTCTCTGCACTACCACTTGGCCTGTAGGCGGAAACGACAGTCAAGGACCTGTCCCTAACCTGAAGGTGCAGGGATGCAATCCTCTCTGCCACCGGGGTAAATATATTTCTAGTCGATATCTCTCAACTTCCCGCACAAGTTCAGTCTCCTTACTCAGGGTTAAGAACAAATATGATTAATTAAGAGATGTGAACTAGTAATTGCCACCCCTAAAACTGATTATTTTCAATGCTAGAGATAATACTTGTAAGCCTAAAGATACTTACTTCAATATTTCAATCTCTTCAGAACGCTGGTTCAAACAAGTGGTCCTCAATCTGTGGTTCCTGGACTCCTGAGGCCAATGAGCCATAGATTGTGGGTCCATGAGAAATATTGCAATACATCAATAAAGTTATGACACTTAGGGTAGACCTATTACATAACAGATTTAAGCCAATGATTGGCTACAACTTGGATGAGTTTGAAGTTGTTCAAATAAATGTAAAATTTGTTATGGTTTAAAGGTTAAAAGCATATGTAGGTGTACAAAGGTACACAAGATAATTGCGAATTACTGAGGAATAAAATATTGGAACATTTGTCAGCATTTGAATTGTAAAAGAGAGGTCCTGGAATTATTTTCTTCCCAACTCTTAAAACGTAAATAGCCTGATTTTGAGAAAATCATGAGAAAGTTATGTTGGATCTCCTTTTATAGCGCTATGGGGGAACAAAATCTAGTTTGGAGTCAAACTTCTTTAGCTTAATTTCTGTTTAAGTTTAACACTGCCGTTTTTGTTTTATTTCGGTGTTTGGGTATACCATAAAATGTCAACTCCGGTTTAAAATACTTTTCTGTTTTTAACCTGAGCAGAGAAATTCTTGAATAGAGCTGTGATTAAATTAAACCTTACGAAAAGAGAATTATAACAGTGACTCACAGAATTATAATTGCTTTTATTGAGTTACAGCACAAAGAATTAACAAAGAGTTCCAGCATCAGTAAATTTGGATTCATGTAGATAAGATAAGACTGTTGCTGTGCTTCTAAATCATTTGAGATCTCTTTGAATTACGTGCACTCATTTTAAACACGATGCTAACGATTATCAAAACAAAACTGATCTATTAAAGCAATAGAGAAATAACTGAGAAAACACATGTTGAAAAGAAATTTCTAAAATGCCTTTTTCTTCCTGAAGCTTCAGTAAGTCACTCTGTAAATTTGATATTTACAATTTGATCAAAGATGAAATTTTGGCCATTTTTGTCTCTGTCTGTGATGTTTTTGTTGAATTGAATGGATGTTTGTTCATGTATTGCATGACACAATAATTCATGTTTAGAATAATGTTTTCTAACCCCTGATTGATTAAAACCTTGAGTTTTCAGGAGTTAAGAAACTGCTTTCTGAGGTAGGTGCATGATAACAGCTCTACAGTTTAAGGTACACTATGATTAACTGTGGGACTGCCCACGGCCCGCCCATAGACAGCCTATCAGAGGTTAGTTCTGCCTGGCTCCGCCTACCTACCAGGTTTGTACATGCCTTAATTTCAATGGAAATGGAAATCAAGGCATGGTTGGACCATGCGTCAGAAGTGGGGAATGTCAGAATAAAGTAGCACTGGGTTACAAAAGTTCAGAATCAGAATCAGAATCAGAAAAGCTTTATTGCCAAGTACGTTTTTGGCGTAGTCAGTGCAATACAATACAAATTTAAACAGTATAAACATATCTACAATTAAATATAAATATATGTGCACAGTTTTAGCACTTATAGGAAAAAAGGTAGCTCTTATCTCCAGTAAGGACTTAATGACAATGTGAGAGATACTTTGTACTTTGTTTTATATAACCAAGCACCCCTGCCGCAGCCTGCCCTCCACCACACAGCGTGCTAAGACGGGACACCAAGACGAGACAAACTGACCTGGCAAGAGGTCCCTGGCTGGTGGCATGCACAAGGGGCTACCAGCCCCCACCATGCTCCTGCAACCACACAAACACACCACATCACTGCGACTGCAATGACAGCTCAGGGAGAAACACCAAGCAGCTCAGCTCAGGCAGAATTGGAACCGATAACCGTTAGGAACCGGAACCAAGGCGAGAAACCAGAATCTGAACCGGAACCAATCAGATCCAAACGATGCCTATTCGCACCCAAGGAAAACCTTCACCCACCCCAACATTTAAACAACTCCCAGAACACATAAGACATTAGACACCCAGGTTGACCTCGCCCCACCCCTCGCACAGATCCTCTGCCCCACCAGCAGAATGCACTCCTTGAAGGAGACAGCACCTGTAAAGAGATGGTACCTCCCCCGCCAGTTTAGGAGGCTCCTAAGCCCACCAAAGGCCACCAGGCCAAGGCCAGGCGCCAACACGTGCACCAGCCCTAAACCTCTGCAACACACCCGTTAGGACCCCAGCCCGGGGGCGACATACCCCAGGAACCCCAAGCCCACCCCAGACCTACCCAGGTGCAGCACGGCCACCAGGCCAATAACCTATGTCCACCGCCCCAAAAGCATCACATGCAGCCACAAGATGTCACCCCCGAGAGCCACCAAAGCCCCATTCTAGTAGGGACCACAGCCCCCAGCACCAGACCCCCAGCAATCCCAACCCAGATACACCCCAGATGCCCCAAACCCACACACCCCCCGGTATCCACAACAATGTCCCACCCCCATTAGGTGATGGAGATGGTGATTTATTTTTTATGAAACTTAGAAACAATGGAACAAAAAATATTTTTTAAAGAACTATTCTTTAAACTTGTCAACACAAAAGAAAAATGTGATTCAACATTGCTAGAAAAGATGAGGCGTTGCTGACAGAAGTGGCTTTTTTGTTACCCTTCTTGTCCAAAACCAATTCATTCAGAAACTTTTGACCATCGACTAAAAAAATTCCCCGAAAGCTAAAAGTATTAACAAAATATAATAAAGGTTTTATAAATCTCAAACTGTTGTAAGGAATATCTGTCCAGTGTAGAATTATCCAGTAGAGTTCTGACTTTACTATTATTATTTTGAATTAGAGAAGATCAAATGGAGTCTAGACTTTAAAAAAAAAAGTACAAATAGAGCTTAAATTTTGTGCGAAATTCTATATTGTGAATCAGACTTCAGCATTATCAGGAACCTGTGGTGTACAACAATACTTTCCCTAGAGTGTTTACACTGTGCCAATCACGGGGTGTGTCCGTTTCCATTTACAGGATATGCAAGCAATTAAAAACTGAAGTTCATGAACATACACCTGGTTCTTTGATTAGCATGAGTGACTGTCTCACTATAAAGAAACACATGCTGCATGACCTCGTCAGAAGCTTTAATGTCGTTATGCCACCCCTCAATGGCTGGAACCAGTGACATCTACAATATGTCAAGAGTGGAGGTAGACCTTCACCCTATAAATATGGCTGATATAACCCCAACCCCAAAAAACCTGCACTGCTATGACTGCAGTAACATTCAATCAACCCTGCTAACACCTATGTGTCAATAATCAAGCTATTTACACTACCGGTCAAAAGTATTAGATACACTTTCTCACTTAATGGGTCTCTTAATTTTTATGACTATTTACATTGTAGATTCACCAAAGGTATGAACACACATGGAATTATATAGTAAACAAAAAGTGTGAAATAACTAAACGTTTTTATACTTTAGATTCTTCCAAATAGCCACCCTTTGCTCTGATTACTGCTTTGCTCTCTTGGCGTTCTCTCCATGAGTCTTGAAAGAACTTCCCAGAGGTTCACTGAGAGACGACCAAAGGTCAGTATTTTTAGCACAGCAAAGGGTGGCTACTTTAAGGAATTTAAAATAAGTTATTATTTTATATATATAATAAAGTTATTTTGCAATTTTTCATTTGCTATTCCATGGGAGTTCATTTAGTGCCACCAAAAACGTCTAACCTAGCTACAGCAGATAACAAAAAATTCTCTTGACTTGCTGACTGAAAAAGTGTCTGTTGTTAAACGACAACAAAATAAAAAAATTGATCTTGGTGAAGGAAGTTAAAGCCTTGAGGTTACAGAACATAGAACAGGACAAGATTGTTGTGTCACTGGAGAACAGTGTTGATGAGCTGGAGCAACACACAAGACAAAACGACACCATAATTACTGGGTTGTTGAACATTAATTTGTTAAATTCCTAAAATCATGAATCAATAGAAGAGTTTATTAATACTATGTACAGCGTGGGCTTGTATCCAAAAATAACCAGACCCAGTTGACGTACTTCATATTCAGCTACATTAATAAATAATATGTTGACAAATAATGTGGAAAACAATGTATGTATGTACAACACAAATGATCACTCGCCCATTTTTATTGTCTATGACGTTAAATATAATAAATCAATCAATTTCCTGGATCATTCCCTCCCTGCCACACTCCCTGCCGGTGGCTGGTGTCTCTGCCTGCTGGTGTATTGGTGGTTCTCGGTGTCCGGAGCTGGGTACTTTGATGTGTGCTGGCTCACTCCCAGTGGTTGCATGGTGGGGCCTGCCGTAGACGCCTGCCAGCAGGGTTTCCTAGGATTTCTGCACTGTAAGTGGCTGTCGGGTGGTTTGCTGGGGCTGTCCTCTGCCATTTTTAGTCCCGCCAGCGGTCCTCCCAGGGTTCCCGTGGTCTGGGGGGGGCTTTGTATGTCTGTGGCTCCTTACACCCGCTATTGAATATTTTTATGGGGAAACCTAACAGTATATATATACATATGCATATTTTGAAAGGACTTACTAAAACAGAACCGGGATGTGGTTTGTGAGGAGGAGGACACCAACAATGTGTATGACAAGTTTCTATGGATGTTTGTAAGATTTTCACAATAAGAATCGTCCTATAAAACGATACATTGCTCAAAAGCAAAGAGATAGTTCATGGATTTCTAAAAGTATAAAAACGCCTGCAAAGAGGAAGAATGCCGCTTATAGAGAAATTATAAAAGAGAACAAAAGAAAAAAAATACTTATGACTAAAAACGGTATTAAAGTATGTGGAAGGTATTAAAAAGCATTTTAAATGGATTTGATAAAGCATCGTACCCGGAATATTTTGTTGAACATTGGAAAATTATAAAAGATATGGATGAAGTTGTAAATGAGTTCAATATTTTGTAAAGGTGGGCTAAAATGTTGTCCGAAAAAATAGCTGCTTTAAAATCTTATCCAAGGACAAATCAGGAGGATAGAAATCCCAGCTCGATTTTTCCTAGACACAGAAGAAAACGAAATTCTAAAAACTGATCTAAAATGTAAAAATAAAGCAGTTGATTGAAATAATATTGATGTGATGATTGTAAAAAAGTCATTGTGTCATAAGGAGGTTTCTTGTTGGACCAATATGCGGGGAAGAACTCCAGAAGCTCGAAGTTTGCAGGTAAGACGACACTTTATTACTCCTGGCAGGATCAGACAGGGTAGCAAACACACAAGATCAGACATAATCTCATATACATAAGGAACCAGCGGGGAACAACGGAAATAAACGGGCTTAAATACATAACTGAACAGCAGGGGGAACCAATGACAAACGTGACCAGACTATCAGGGGAAAACACAGAACAGGTGTGGGATGGGGTGCAGTGAGACAGAAAACAAAGGACTAGACCAGGTAATATAACAAAAACACAAGCAGGTATGACACATTGAAGAAATTGAAAAAAAAAACACTTGCACACATTTGTAACTTGTCTTTTTGGTTATTTGTTTCCTAATTAAATGAAAACAGCTGAAGTTATACCCATGTATAAAGCAGGTGACAGACATCATTTAGCTAATTACTGGCCTGTTTCTTTCTCAAATCAGTTCTCCAAGATTCTGAAAAATATTCTTAACAGACAGATTAGATGTTTTAATTGAGAAACACAAACTTCTTCCTGACTGTTCATATGATTTCAGAAAACAAAGATCTACATCTTTAGCATTATTGGAAATGGTGAAAGAGATATCAAACACTATAGACAATAAAATATATGTGGCGGGAATATTTATAGACTTAAAGAAAGCATTTGATACCATTGATCATAAGATATTATTCACAAAATGGAACATTATGGTATCAGAGGGGCTAGACTGAACTGGGTAATAAGTAACAGAACAATTTGTACCAATAGGTGAAAATAAATCAGCTTACATGGACATAAATTGTGGTGTTCCTCAAGGGCTGGTTTTAGGTTGCAAACTGTTCACACTATGCATAAATACATGTATAATATATATACCTATATAAATTCTCAAAATACTATCATTTATATTATTTGCAGATGATGTCAGGATTTTTTGTTCTGGGGAGAATTTTCAGCAGATATTAGAGACCAGAACATGAGAATTTGTAATTTAAAATAGTAGGTCAATATCATTAAATTGTCAACAAATTTAGTAACAGAAAAGGTAAAACAAAGATTATAAACAAAAAATAATAGATCAAATACAAGTAATACTGAATAATGCCTGTATCGATGGGTACATGAATACAAATGTCTGGGTGTCATGCTGGATCATAAAATCTGCTGGAAGCCTCACAGTAAACATTTAAAAGCAAAAATAGCAAAGAGTATTGCAGTATTGGCAATACAGTAAATATAAAAGCACTTTACAGCCACTTTGCACATTACAAAAAAGAGCAGTCAGGGTAATTCATAAAGTGGGATATTTCCTCAAAGCAAATCCTATGTAAAAAAATGTAATTGCTCCCCTAATCTAATAACTGGTTGTTCCACTCTTGATTCCTGGAAGTCTTTTACATCACTGTGGGGGAAGGAATACTGGCCCACCCTTTACACAATTGTTTTAATTCGTTCCATTTATGGTCATGCCATAGCAACTCAATCTGATTTTACATCTGGAAATAGACAAGGCCACTCCAAAAGTGCTATTTTCTTTCTTTTGGGCAGCAGTGGACTTCCTGGCATTCTTTGGACCATTGTCCTGCTGCATAATTCAATATTCTGTTGAATTTATGGCCCTATCAATTACAGGAGGTTGTCAAAATCCTCAAGAAGCAAAGAAGTCCCAAACCATCCCATTACCTCCTCCATGTTTGACCGTCAGTGTGATCTTTTTGCTCAAATGCTGCATTAGTTTTATCCCAAATTTAATGAGACACACACCATCCAAAAAGGTTTCACTCTTGTCTCATCAGTCCACTGAATATTTCCTCAGAAGATTTCAGGATCATCAAGATGTTTTTAGGTAATTATCACTTCTGACTTGTCTCCCATGGAGGCCATTTTTGCTCTGTCTTTCTTATTGTTGAATCATGAACTCTGACTTTAACTGAGGCAAGTAAGGCCAGCAGCACTTTACAGCCACTTTGCACATTACAAAAAAGAGCAGTCAGGGTAATTCATAAAGTGGGATATTTATAGCACACAAATTCATTTTTAAAGTTAAAATAAAGTTTTTGGATCTTGTCAAATTCAAAACTGGTCAAATAATCTACAGAACCAGAAATAATAAGTTACCAGAAAATATTTTCCAAAAGGAAGGAGGGTTACAAGTTAGAAGGAAAGGTGAATTGTAGAAGACATAAAGCACACACAAGGAGCATGTGCATGACGGTGTGTGGCGTGAATGGAACAGTATGGATGAGGATTTGAAAACGGTGTTTGAATATAAATCAGTTTTAAAACGTCTACATGAAAATCCCTATTGCAAAAGTTAATGGATGTTAAAAGTGTATAGATAGAATAGATGGTGTAGACTGCACAACAGTAAATTAATTGTAAAGATGCAGAAAGTGCAGAAATTTTAACATGGTGGACAAATTAGATGTGTAAACATTTATAAGTGGGATGTATTTGAATTCTAGAGAGAGGCGTGTCCACCCTCGAGAGGCCGCCAGTCCATCACAAGGCAACACCTACGCAAACTAGACAGATAACCATGCAACCATACTAGACAGATAACACATTCATACCTTAAGGCAATTTACAGAACCCAATCAACCTAACATGCAAACTCCTTGCAGAAAAGCCCTATACCAGGATTCAAACCCTGGACCTTCTTGCTGCAAGGCAACAGTGCTAACTGTGCCAACGTGCAGCCTCCATATTTCCATATTGGCCTATTGAAAAAATCCATATTACAGACATGGAAAATGTTTACATTCAGTTCCATAACTTTATAGACTTTTTCACAATATTGTGAAACGCTCTGAGAGACTGGTTTGATTTTATTTAAAGCTCTGGTGATTCTAGACACTGACCATCAATGCAGCTAACATTAGTTTAGGTTTTATTTAAGTGAGAAACCAGGCCTCGGCCACTAACAGAGGCTGTCTCTATCAGGGTAGATCTGATCAAACCTTAAGGCACGTTTCTGTAAGTGGAAACCAGTTTTTTTCTCTTTCTGGAATGAAAGACTCATCTGATAGAGAATGAAGATTGTAATGCATATCTTATCACCCTAAATAGAACATTCCAAATAATCATAATAAGAATTCACAATCAACAGGATTATGTCAGACTTTAGCAAAAAGAAATAATTTCTTCCACCCTCACAAAAACAAAGCAAAAAGCAGTGGATCATTTCTAGTAAAAGTAGATGTTTATCAAACACCCACTTGTTCTTTTCAGAGGAAAAGCTCAGAGGCATTGTGGCCATGAAACACAGAGTGTAGGAAGAGGGCTAACTGAAGATGTCAGGATGTAATTCACACTCTTCAGTCTGTAGCTTTCACAAACAAAGTAGGAAGCGAAATCATGAAAACCAAGGGGAAGGACGTTTTTATTGTGGTGATGCGAAACTTGCACGCAGACCTCAACTCTTAATTAATCAAGAATCAATCGAGACAGATCTTCAAAATCTGAAATCTATAGTAATAATTTATCAACAAAGCAGAAGATCCAAACCATGTTGCTGAGTGGACTGAGGACTGCAAGCTCATCAGAAAGCAAACGGTTGTATTTAAATGTCTGCAGTATCAAAGCAACCTGGAGCATCAGAAAACAGTGAAAGGCCAACATTTCTGTAAGATTATCAGAAGAAAAAAATCAAGACTAATGGAAAATTGGTCTCATTCTACTGTGGACAAAATGAGTCTGGAAGCTGTCCATGTTGCTAAATGTTTTTGCACATCTTTTATGCACTCTATTGCTTCATCTCTGCACTTTGTTCACAAAGCAGATTGCTTCAGTTACATACCAACACAAATAAGCCTATCAATGTCAACAGATCAAAGTAAATTGCAAATATTTTTTATTTCAGACCACAGTTCTCCTTGTTTCAGCCACAGATGCTGCAGGGGAAAAATTGATCAAGAGAAAACAAATAGTTCCTCAAAGCAAATCGCTTTACAAATCTGTATAAACATCTAACTGGATCAAAGATCACTTGTTGCTAGTTGTTTCTATATACAGGTCCTTCTCAAAAAATTAGCATATTGTGATAAAGTTCATTATTTTCCATAATGTAATGATGAAAATTTAACATTCATATATTTTAGATTCATTGCACACTAACTGAAATATTTCAGGTCTTTTATTGTCTTAATACGGATGATTTTGCCATACAGCTCATGAAAACCCAAAATTCCTATCTCACAGAATTAGCATATCATTAAAAGGGTCTCTAAACGAGCTATGAACCTAATCATCTGAATCAACGAGTTAACTCTAAACACCTGCAAAAGATTCCTGAGGCCTTTAAAACTCCCAGCCTGGTTCATTACTCAAAACCCCAATCATGGGTAAGACTGCCGACCTGACTGCTGTCCAGAAGGCCACTATTGACACCCTCAAGCAAGAGGGTAAGACACAGAAAGAAATTTCTGAACGAATAGGCTGTTCCCAGAGTGCTGTATCAAGGCACCTCAGTGGGAAGTCTGTGGGAAGGAAAAAGTGTGGCAGAAAACGCTGCACAACGAGAAGAGGTGACCGGACCCTGAGGAAGATTGTGGAGAAGGGCCGATTCCAGACCTTGGGGGACCTGCGGAAGCAGTGGACTGAGTCTGGAGTAGAAACATCCAGAGCCACCGTGCACAGGCGTGTGCAGGAAATGGGCTACAGGTGCCGCATTCCCCAGGTCAAGTCACTTTTGAACAAGAAACAGCGGCAGAAGCGCCTGACCTGGGCTACAGAGAAGCAGCACTGGACTGTTGCTCAGTGGTCCAAAGTACTTTTTTCGGATGAAAGCAAATTCTGCATGTCATTCGGAAATCAAGGTGCCAGAGTCTGGAGGAAGACTGGGGAGAAGGAAATGCCAAAATGCCAGAAGTCCAGTGTCAAGTACCCACAGTCAGTGATGGTCTGGGGTGCCGTGTCAGCTGCTGGTGTTGGTCCACTGTGTTTTATCAAGGGCAGGGTCAATGCAGCTAGCTATCAGGAGATTTTGGAGCACTTCATGCTTCCATCTGCTGAAAAGCTTTATGGAGATGAAGATTTCATTTTTCAGCACGACCTGGCACCTGCTCACAGTGCCAAAACCACTGGTAAATGGTTTACTGACCATGGTATCACTGTGCTCAATTGGCCTGCCAACTCTCCTTACCTGAACCCCATAGAGAATCTGTGGGATATTGTGAAGAGAACGTTGAGAGACTCAAGACCCAACACTCTGGATGAGCTAAAGGCCGCTATCGAAGCATCCTGGGCCTCCATAAGACCTCAGCAGTGCCACAGGCTGATTGCCTCCATGCCACGCCGCATTGAAGCAGTCATTTCTGCCAAAGGATTCCCGACCAAGTATTGAGTGCATAACTGTACATGATTATTTGAAGGTTGATGTTTTTTGTATTAAAAACACTTTTCTTTTATTGGTCGGATGAAATATGCTAATTTTGTGAGATAGAAATTTTGGGTTTTCATGAGCTGTATGCCAAAATCATCCGTATTAAGACAATAAAAGACCTGAAATATTTCAGTTAGTGTGCAATGAATCTAAAATATATGAATGTTAAATTTTCATCATGACATTATGGAAAATAATGAACTTTATCACAATATGCTAATATTTTGAAAAGGACCTGTAAATGGAGAATATTTCAGATAGTAAAATAAATAATAAATAGATAATAATAAATAATTTATTTATCATACTGGTTCACTAAAAGATAAAAAGAACATTGGTTTATGTAAAAAATGGATTAAATTGTACAAATAAATGTTGTCTACTTTACTTATTTTTATTTTATTTTATTTTATTGTTGCAGGGCTCCTAGTCCCAGGTGTCAGCTAGGAGTCCTACTCACAGCATTTTAAAATTTTAAAACTTAACTCCCTCTAATATTATTTCCATGTTGTCTGAGGCCAGTTTTTAAAATAACTTTTTTGTGCATTACTTGCAAAACTGTGTTGTAGTTTGTGTACATCGCTGAGTTGATTTAATCTGGTGTTAAATATTAAAATCGAAGTTCTAACATTTTATTACAACATGCAAAGTGTTAGAGATGCTACGGCGGCTTCCTGTCTGTGTCATCTGACCTGCTCTGCCAGCTGTGCTCAGATATCTGCACAAACCTCTGCATGCATCTGGAACACTAGAGGTTCATTTTGATTTCAAAAATAGGTTTTTAAAGCAAGAGAGCAACTTCGTCTGTAAGAATACCCTTCATAGAGAATTTATAAAAGAGAGAACAAAAGAAAAAAAAAGCAAGTGCAAAATATATAAAAGTAAACCTATTAATATCATTAGAATTTTTAAAAAGAAATATTATAGTAAATTATACTAAAAACAGTATTAAAGGTATGTGGAAGGGATTAAAAAGCATTCTTAGAAATGGATTTGATAAAGTAACGTTCCCAGAATATTTTGTTGAAAATAGAAAAGTTTTCTGTATAATGGACTGGAATTATACTAAATATGTTCTGCCTGAATTATCAATAAGTCATATCAGAATAGAGAGTGCTAACATTAGGTTATTACTTAGGCAAAGGTTTCCAGAATTACAAATTGTCAGCAACTGCAAAAGCTATTTTAAGGCTGTAGCTGTATGTGAGAGATCATATATATGTTAAGAAACAAATGACAACCAGTGTTGAAGCAGCATATACAGCTGTACTACAAAAAGGTATGGAAAAAAGCTATCCAAAACAACCTGGTCCTATGTAAAAAAATGTAATTGCTCCCCTAACCTAATAACTGGTTGTTCCACTCTTGATTCCTGGAAGTCTTTTACATCACTGTGGGGGAAGGAATACTGGCCCACCCTTTACACAATTGTTTTAATTCGTTCCATTTATGGTCATGCCATAGCAACTCAATCTGATTTTACATCTGGAAATAGACAAGGCCACTCCAAAAGTGCTATTTTCTTTCTTTTGGGCAGCAGTGGACTTCCTGGCATTCTTTGGACCATTGTCCTGCTGCATAATTCAATATTCTGTTGAATTTATGGCCCTATCAATTACAGGAGGTTGTCAAAACCCTCAAGAAGCAACGAAGTCCCAAACCATCCCATTACCTCCTCCATGTTTGACCGTCAGTGTGATCTTTTTGCTCAAATGCTGCATTAGTTTTATCCCAAATTTAATGAGACACACACCATCCAAAAAGTTTCACTCTTGTCTCATCAGTCCACTGAATATTTCCTCAGAAGATTTCAGGATCATCAAGATGTTTTTAGGTAATTATCACTTCTGACTTGTCTCCCATGGAGGCCATTTTTGCTCTGTCTTTCTTATTGTTGAATCATGAACTCTGACTTTAACTGAGGCAAGTAAGGCCAGCAGCACTTCAGATGTGGTTCTGGGTTCTTTTGTGACTTCCTGGATAAGTTGTCAATAAGCTCTTGGAGTAATTTTGGTAGGTCTGCCACTCTTGGGAAGTTTCTCCTCTGTTCCAGGTTTTCTACATTTGTGGATAATGTTCCCTGGACTCCCAAAACCTAAGAAAGGGCTTTGTAACCCTTTCCAGCTTGACAGATGTAAATGACTGTGTTTCTCATCTGTTCTTGAATTTCTTTAGCTGGGAACATTTGTGTTGATTTCTGAGATTTTCTAGCCTGGTTTGTGAATGTGCCTGATATTGTTTTTAGCTGATCTGTAACAATGATAGGTTTTCTGTTACAACATATCTGGGCTCTTCTCAGCTGCAGCAATTTCTACTGTATCAAGATTTTATGTGGTAACCCTGATGGGAAATTAGACTTGCTTCTCATGGGAATGTAACTGAGACCTCCAGCAGACTTTTTAGTAACTATTAGACAAGATCATAGGATGGTAGTATAACAGCTAGTGTCAGGATCTGGAGGTGTGATCTACCTGCTGCTAACTTTTCTTCACCACCAGGTGAAGCTGCCTGGAGGAGCTGGAGAGGGACAGGTGTAGCTGTAAAGAGGAGGGGTTGCCAGCACTTCGTTGCCTGACCGTTTTGCCCTTGCGGTACAGCTTCCTGGCCATTCTGATTATTTGGTGTTACCTGAGAGAAAAGACTTGTTTTTTGTGGGTACCCTTGCACTAATTTCTCCTTGTCCTGCAACCTTCAGGTGCTGACTCCTCGACCGGACTTGATCTAACCAGAACCACTGAGACTCTGTCGGAACACTCCCCTGAATCCTGGATCGTACCAGCTGGCAAACCCTCCAGAGAGACCATCCTGCTGAGCGAACCCTGTCCACCCTCCCAGCGCCATCCGCTCGGCACCACCATTCCAGCCGCTGTGGACTTAGGCAGGCTGTGTCCACACACACTCCAGGCTCTGCGCCCCTCCCTGGCGGACCGCCCCGCTCTCACCTGTAAGCCGCACATCATTGTCTGAGGTCCAGTTTCTAACCAGATTTTTTTCCCCGCAGCCAGTAGGTTTCCAGCCCCGATGTCCCGTTTCTCCTCCTCCTGGGCTAGTAAAATAATAAACCTAATCATAAGAAGTGTACGATGTCTCTGGGTGTCTCTGCATGTGGGTCAGGTCGGCAGTAAACACTATGACAGCTAGTTTAAATTGCTGTTATTCTACACCTAAGAGTGTCAAAAGTACAATATGCTGGACAATATAGTTAAGCTGGACCCTGTTGATTGCTGATGCTTTAAACAATTTGTTATATAGTTAAAACATTTGCTGTATGTTTTAACTATATCTGTGTTTTGTAGTTGTTTTGCAGAATGAGCTGTGTCCTTGGAGTAGGTGTGCATTTCATTGATTTGGGTGAGGTAGTTGAAGGGGCTTGCCTAGGGCACTTCCTAGAAAAACATCCTCTGCAATCAAACACAGCGATAGCATGCTCATTAAAGCAGGTACTTTTGACAGTGTGTGCAAGTGCAAAATCCCACTGGGAAGTAAAATCAGTATCTACATAAAGCTTGTCAGCAAAAAGAACCATAAAGTGGTGAAACATTTCCAGGTGGACATTCAGGGTTACAAATCACAGTTCTTGCTTGCGCATATTCTTCTACCACACTTTTTCCTTCCACTCACTTTCCATTATATTGCTTGGGCACAATAGGGTGTGAACAGCCAATTTCTTTAGAAATGACCTTTGGTGGTTTACACTCCCAGTGGAGGTTGTCATTTGTTTTTCTATCAGTCTGATGTTATACTTTGATTTTCTGAGAAATTGATTTTTGGGTTTTCCTGAGTTCATAAGCCGTAATTAAAGTTGATGGAAACAGATTTCACTTGGTGTTGAATAAATCAATAGAACATGAGCTCTATTCTATTTATTGAATTACTGAAATAAATCAACTTTCAAAGAAATTCTAAATAACTGAGATTCACCTGGAGGTTTTCCACTGGGTTTAGGTCAAGACAGTTTGCTGGTGTTACCATGGTGATTAAAGCAGGTATTGGCACTTTTAGCAGAGTGGACAGGTACCAAGTACTGGTGGAAAATGAAATCAGCATCTCCATAAAGCTTGTCAGCAGAGGAAAGAATGAAATGGTCTAAAGTTCCTGGTAGACAGCTGTGCTAACTATGGACTTGATAAAACACAATGAATAGCAAATGACATGGCTTCCCAAATCATCACTGATCGTGGAAACTTACCACTGAACTTTAATCACTTGGATTCTGTGCCTCTCCACTTTCCTCCAGACTTGTGGACCTTGATTTTCAAATGAAATGCAAAAATTTACTTTCAAACAAAACGAGAACAATCACAGTTCCACGCCTTGTGTATCTGCCTTAAATTCCTAGATGGGCTTGGCTTCAATTTCGCTTTGTTCGAGGCTGCAGTTACCATAGTCTCTTTTGCATATTTTTCTACTAGGTTTTTACCTTCCACTAAACTTCCCATTAATATGGTTGGACACGGCACTCTGAACAGCCAGGAGTGACCTTTTGTGGCTAATTCTCCTGTCTGCTGGCCAAATATGTCAGCAGTATTCCCCATGAAAGTTAAAAACAAGCATTCTGCACGAAAATAATATTTCATTCATGTTATGTCTTATTCAAATTTTTAGACAAACTGAATATTGGGTTTGGATTTGCTATAATCTTATCACTTTCCCTAAACAAATAAAGACACACACACACAAACAAACAGGGAAATGCATTATTTTCGTTTTGAAACCAAATCATTAAAATACTTGAACATTTGAAATGATATTCTAATTTATTGTGATGCACCAGTATAACTTTGCACCACCAGGCTGCGCCACTGGGACCGGTTGGACACTAACTGTTACTGCCATGACGTCAACAAGCTTCAAGTAAACGAGTGAACTAACGGAGGAGATCGAGCCCTTACCGGAGCTACCGGGAGGCAGCAGAGGTACAGAACGAGTCCCCGCAGCGCGCCCCGGAGCAGCCGAACGGAGTAAACGGTCTGCTGTGCGCCAACCGCAGGAGGAACCAAACGATGCGAGCGCAGCTCACCGCCGCCCAGTAAGCAACCAAACCAGTGCCGACGAGACGAGATCCGAAGGGAAGATTCACTGTCAGTAGACGCAAGGAGAACGGACACGAAGCAAGCTGCGGTGGCCCCACCGTGCTGCTTTCTTCTGCTTTCTGCGCTGTGGATCAACCCGAGAGGATCGCTGATTTAATGCTTTAACGGAGCGTCTGCGCCCGGTTTGTGAGAGAAGGAGCTGCCCAGAGAGAAACAGAGGGGTCGAAGGCAGAGCTCAGAAAAGGTGGAAATACATTCACACGATTTAAGGATCTGCAATCAGATTGTTTTCAGCCTCTGATATAAATCCGCTGATCTGTTGCGTTTTCGTTGCGTGAATCCTGGTACCTGTAACGCCATCAAGCTGTGTTCTCTAACCATGGGATGTACCCTGAGCGCAGAGGAGAGGGCGGCTCTGGACCGGAGCAAAGCCATCGAGAAGAACCTGAAGGAGGACGGAATGACTGCGGCCAAAGATGTCAAACTGCTGCTGCTCGGTAAGACCCAGCCGCAAGGCCGAGAAATGAAGCAGCCGGTGCTGTGGAAGGTGTGGCGCTGCTGATAGGCAGTGATGGTGTGGAGGACTGGGCGAGCTTTGCTGGAAAATGGGCTAAAATTACATCAGAAACACGACGCCCCAGTAAGATAAATAAAACACGACGAGAAATAGAAACGGTGGGCGTATTAAATTGTCATTTTCTAAAATACACCCTACATTCTCTAATCCCATTC
This sequence comes from Girardinichthys multiradiatus, assembly GCF_021462225.1. Lineage (NCBI taxonomy): Eukaryota > Metazoa > Chordata > Actinopteri > Cyprinodontiformes > Goodeidae > Girardinichthys > Girardinichthys multiradiatus. The sequence continues at coordinate 46,953,299 of NC_061795.1, read as the reverse complement.
TAATGGATGTGCATAGTTAAATAATCAGAAAGGTGTGGCAGGTGGTAAAATGTTCACAGAACCAACAGAAGTGGGAACTGCAAATGGGAAAAATGGCAGCTTCCAGCAGCAGCAGTGTTGGCTCAGATCATTATTTCTTTTAGGGAACTTAACCTTAAAGGATTTAATCTGTCAAGCTCACAAGATGGAGGGTGGAGAGATAAAACGAATTGAAAGGTGTAGCCACTTTCTCCATCCTTTTAATCTTCACCCCCTGCTGCTCAGCTTCATGTTTGAAATGGCTGTAGCTCCCATTTCTTTCTCTGTTCCTCCCACTCCCTCCTCTTCCTCCCCTGTGTCGATCTCACACACACACACACACACACACACCCTGTTTACACTGATTTCCTCTGTCTTTCTCCCTCAGGGGCCGGAGAGTCAGGGAAAAGCACCATCGTCAAACAGATGAAGTAAGTCCTCCATAATCATGGTCCAATAACTCTGTAAAGGTTCCCCTCATCCTTCCATTTCCTCTTTGTCTCCTTCTATGGTTTTTAATCTATAAATGCACAGTACAAGTCTTCAGTGAATCTGCATCTGCAGCTTCATGGCCTGCAGGTCAATTGTTTTGACTCCACAGAACATTGTCACTGAAACTTACACTGCTCTGAGTGGGAAGAGGCACACGGATGGGTGTGGATATGTAGAAATTCAGTTGGTTTGATCAATAAATCCTAGAACAGCTCAGTGAGGAAGAGCTCAGTTAATGTAGACCACAAGGTGTTGTCACTGCTGTGCTGAACCTTCAGTGCTTGGGAGACCAAACTACTGCAAAAGCTCAGTTTTGCAATTTCAACTGCTTTTGTTTCATAGAACCGCACTGCAATGCCTCCTTCCTTTTCCTGTCTCTTTCATCTTGGTGGGTGAATCATTTGGCCCCTATTTGGTAAAAGCCCACTTTCTTCAGAATCTGACACAGTAGTTTTCAAAAGTATTCATACTACATGAACTTTACCACATTTTGTTATTTTACAACCACAGATTTTGTTGGGACCTAAAAACCAGCACAATTGTAATTGTAAAGTTGTGGGACAATGATAGTGTTGTGTGCATTTGTATTCAGCCCCCTTGAGTCAAGGTCTTAGGTCTGGACTTTGACTAGACTGACATGAATATGCTTTAATCTAAATTATTCCATTGTGGAACTGGTTGTATGCCTGGGGTTGTTCTACTAGAAGATGAACCTCCACCTCAGTCTCAAGTCTTCTGCATGATTGTCTTGTATTTACTGTAACTCCATCCATATTCCCCTCAACTTCAACCAATATCCCTGTCTCTGCTTGAAAAAGCATTCCCACAGCATGATCCTTCCACCCTCATGTCTCACTATGCAGATGATGTGCCCCTTTGGTACTAGCGGACAATTTTAAATGTGACTTCTTTACAACAATGGTATTAAATTCTTTAACAATGGTCAGATGTTTGGAGCTCTATTTTATTTTCTATGTTATATTTGACATGACAACAGATTCTCCCACCTGAACTGTGGATCTTTGCAGCTTCTGTAAGGTTACCAGTGGCCTCTTGGCTGTTGCTTTTAAACCACAACCCTCTCTCTGACTTGTCTGCTGTGTTCCTTGATCTTCATGGTTCTGTTTGTTCTGTAATGTTTTTAACAAACCTCTGAGGCCAGAAAAAGAACAGTTTCATTTATGTTGAGATAAAATTACACAGTAATGTTTACTACTTAATGGGCTTTTGAAGGTAGTTTGATGCACTTAAGGATTACATTAAGATATCAGAGTAAAGAGGGAAGGGTGAATATTAATACACAACATATTTACTCCATTAAAATACATTAAAGTTTGTGGTTGTAATGTGGCAAAATGTAAAAAGGTTTAAGGTTTAAGGAGTGTTCAGGAAAAAAACCTCTCCTGACGAAGTCCTGAATCCAAGTCTCCTTTTCTGAGGTCCTGTAATTTCCCCACGTCATCTTCTGAATGTTGCTTGTTCATTGATTTTGCAGTGCAAAGGAGCAGTTTCTAACCTTCCTGCCACATGTTAAACACCTTGAGAACTTTGACAGAGCTGCAGTTTTTCATTATCTGCTGTTTAGAAGAAAGTGTCCAGCTTTCCTCCATGTTTAGCAAAGTGATAATGCAGCCGGTTCAATGTTTGATCAGGATTTTCTTTATTAAAAAACACTGCATCACAGTACTTACTCTTGGTTGATTCATTCATAGAAAAATATTCTTCAGAATTTGACCTTCAGGTCCCCAATAAGAGTAGATCAATCAAAAACTGGCTCATTCTGAACACTGGTGGACTGATGTGTTCATCTCTAGTACAGATGATAAAATCATGCCTGCTTGTGATTGAACGGTTAGTTGATCTGACTGGTAGGTAGCTTTGTTCCACAGGCAGGAAGGCTGCTAATACCC